>NW_026294753.1:1127500-1390000 GCF_026119805.1 Tympanuchus pallidicinctus | reverse complement strand
AGTGTGAGACATACTAGAAGGCCTTTTCCATGATCTGAAAGCTTTAGATGAAATCCTAAAGCAACTTTGATGGATGCCATGAGGACAAAGAGAAAGATCCCAGGATGGGTGCCTCTGGCTGCATAAATGTTTCTGCAGGGAGACCCAGCTGTGTCCTTTGAAATTCTGAGCAGAGCTGAGCCAGGCAGCACCCACTGGACCTCTCTCCCAGCCCAGGCCCTTGGATGCTGCTCCAGGGCTGGCATTTCCCCTGTTGCTCTCACTATGTCTGGGTGTTGGCTGTGGGAATGGCTCAGCTGTGTGTGCTGTGTAAGCAAAGGCAGAAGGGCTGTTTTCACCATGTGCCCTTGAATGGCCATGTCCTGTCTAGCTAATCATTAGCCAGGCTAAACACAGCAAGGCCAAGCTGTCTTGGAGTGTTTCTCTGAACATGGGCTGGATGGCAGCTCCTGTAGGGCTGCAGCAGCTCACAGCCCCACATGCAGGAGCATTTCCCTCCTGCCCTCCCATGTCTGAATCCAAGCCATCCTGAACCACCACAACAAACTCAGAGCATTTTTCTCTGCTGTAGTAGCAAACCCTTCAGAGTCTCTCTTGAGTGTTTTGCACCTTCTGATGGCACCTGTCTGGGCTCAGACCCTTCATGTAACTGCAGCTCAACCTCTTGTCCCAGCTTAGGGACAGTGCTGTGGGGAGCAAAGCGGGGCTAGGAGCCATCACAGGTGCCAGAAGAGGTGAGTGTGGGGTGAGGGACAGGAGCAGAAGCCACACAGACCACCTCTGGGGTCAAATCAGCATGGGGTCCAGGTGTGTGCAGGGCTCTGCTGTCTCCTCATAGATCAGTGCTCCGGGGAAGGGTAGCATGGGCATCACTGCTGGGAACCCAGGGAAAACAGCACCGTCTGGAGCCTTTCCCTTCCCACCTGTCTCACCATCCTGCTCTGGGAACATGGGGACGTGGCCACTGCCTCCTCGGGGGCACAAGCAAGCACTGCTCTTTCAGGGAAGCTGTTACATCACCTGCAGACATCTGTGCTCCAGGGATGCATTGAGCTGCAGCCCGTGCTTTGTGGCAGAGTCTGCGGGGCTGTGTGCTGGGGGAGCTGAGCAGCCCAGGCTGGCTGCAGCAGGCAGGCTGCTGGCTCGTTCCCATACAAAGCTCTCTTTTTGCCCAGTCCTCTGGCCCAGGAGGGTCTTGGGGTCAGCAAGGCTCCTTCCCTGGAGGCAATGAAGCAGTTGGGCTGTGTGGGGGAGGCGGGCGGCCTGCTGTTCTGCTCCTTTGTTTTGCTGGAGGAAACAGGTGGATCAGAAAGGAACGCAGCCCGGCTGCAGGACGGCTGCAGCCTGAAGTCCGGCGCTGCCCTGGGCACATTTCTGCAGGAAGGGCAGCGAGGAGCAACATCACTATGTGTGCTTGAGACTTTTGGTCTGTCTGGGTGAGATCGGAGGGCTGGACAGAGTGCTGCCCTGCTGCTGGGACAGGGAGCGGAGCTGCCATGTGCCTTCGGCTCCGGCAGCAGTCTGTCAGTGTCACATGAGCCATCAGGAGACAGATGGCATTTTACTGCCTGGCTGGAAGTCGCCCCTTTCTTTTCTTTCCTCCCCCTTCCTTTCTTCTTCTTCTTCTTTTTCTTTGTGTGTGTGTGTAAATGGAGAGGAAGACAGAGAGCAAGGAGAAGGGCTGCTTGCCTTTTGAACAGTTGCCTGATGCTTGCAGGGAGGACCATTTCCATGTGACTGAGGCATTTGTGCTCTGCTTTCTAGCTGCTCCCCTTGCAGGGCTCAGCTACATGAGGGGCTGTGTGTGGGGCCGATGCTGAGCTGGGCAGGAGGGGTGGAAGTGTAGCCTGGGGAATCCCTACAGCCCACCCAAGTAAGCACACATCTAATGGCTGTAGCCCTGATGGCTCCTGGTTCTCCAGGGCAGCCAGATCTGAGGAACGTGGTGAGGATTCACTGCAATGGGGCAGGGAAGGTGAAGTGAATGTTGCATGCACAGGACCTGGGAAACGCACTGCCATGCAGCCAGCAGAGCTGACAGGGATGGATAGCAAAAGCCCTGCACCTGCAGGCTCATGAGCCCTTTAGAAACCACACCGTTGAGCCCTGTCCTGCCATTTTCCCCACGGATTTTTGTGAATTTCAGGTCCTGATGGTGCAGTCTGTCCTGCATGGGGACAGTGTGTGGGACAGAAGGGAGATGGGCTGTGGGTGAGGGCATCTTCAGGATGTGTTCCTAGCTTTGGCCAGGCACTGGCCATGTACTACCTTAGTGGGAGCACTGGGAGACCTTTTCACCTGGTTTTGGGTAGTCAACAGCAGAGAGGCTGCATCTTAAATTTGGAGCTGAAATCCAGCTCCTGACACACATTGTGCTGTGGTGCCTGACTGAGGCTCCCCTGGATATCACTGATGGTTTGGGGCTCCTGCTTGTTGAGCTGGGACACAGCTTTGATGAGCTCAGGAGCTCCATGCAATGAGCTGTTGTGGCAATAGGATCCATGTACACTCTAAGCCCTTTGTAGCTCAGAAAGGCTGCTATGGAGGAAGCTTTTTGCAAGCTCACTTGAAGGTTAAAGCAGCAAGAAGCTGGTCAGCAGGAAAGAGGTGAGGACCACAGTTCTGTAGCTCAGTGAAGGAGGGGACCTAGGAACAGCTGAATGGTGACTGCAAGGATGACAGTAATCCTTCAGGGTATCAAACTGGACCCAGGCCTCCAAAACACGCCAAGATCCTCCAGAAACCAAGTGGTACCTCAAGAAAAGGACCCTCGAGCCCAGATGTCCTGTAGAGTCTGGCTTCCCAGCACAGCACCCATCCTGTTCTGTAGGATGGGGAGCAAAGCAGTGAAAAGCTTCTGGCCTTGCAGTGAGTTTCGTATGCACACAACACAAACATCTGGTAAACCCCAGCCCCAGCTTTAGCTGCTGCACCATTGCTTTTCATGCTCCCAGTGCTGCATGTTGCTGAGGCAGAATGCAGTGCATGTTGTTGCTCTGTCTGGTAAGGCTTCACCGTCAAGACAAAGCCTGAAAGTCTTTCCCTCTCCAAGGGACTGATGTCAACAAGGCATCTTTGCTGCTTTTGGGCATGGGAGAAATGCCCAATCAGACTGTTCTCATGCAATAACAGGCATGTCTTGGCTGGAGCTGGAAAAACCCACCCACAGAGAAGTGGATAAGCAGAAGTGCAATAGACAAAGATGTTACCAGCTGGGATTAAACCCTATTTCATTCCAGAAATCAGTGGTATGGGCTCAGTCTGTGTATATGACAGCACGCTGCAGAGCTGGAGAAGCATAAAGATCTTAGAAGTCATTGAAACTTCTCATTATGGCATTTCTCTCCAAAATGTATTTATTAAAATACAAAAGTCAAGTTTACGAAAAAATATTTTGGTAAATTCCATTTATTTTGTTGTGCTTTTATCCATTTTTGTCTGATAATGCTGAAAATAAGCATTTCTTCCAGTTGGAATTCAATGCAGCACTTGCTGTACCCTTGTCTCTTCTGGTGTGGAGGGCTCTGGATTCAGATGTGCACGTAAAGTTATTAATGTAACTTCAAATACAGCCATAATCACTTATTTGGAATTTATTACATGGAGTAACCTCCATAAATGGGTGATAGGAGCTCAGTAGGCCTTTATTGGACATGCAGTACATTAACTGCCTTATTAAATATAAATTAGGAGTGTATTTGCGTTTCTAGTTCAAGGCTTTCACTCATTCTCAGGCACTAAGGGTTACTCCTGTGAGTCAGTACAGCCCTGCAGCAGAGCAGCGATGCACAGCTCTGCAGTGGTGCTGCACTGTGTTCTGCTCCCCCCAGAGCCACATCCAGCCTGGCCTTGAATGCCTCCAGGAATGAGGCATCCACAACCTCCTTGGGCGACCTGTTCCAGTGCCTCACCACCCTCTGTGTGAAAAATCCTCCCAACCCCCTGTGTCCAGGCAGTACCTTATTTGCAGGTTCTTCCTAACACCAACCACAGTCCATTCTCAGTGCCGGTCATTCATGCACTGGGTCCCTTCAGCTGCCCCCAAATGCTTTGGGCTTTTTGTTGTGCTGCTCTCTGTGCTGGGAGGTGAGCGCTAGAAAAGCAATGCTGCTAACCTCTGCCAAACCCTCCTTCCATGCTCTGCTTTGTCCTGCTGCCAGTGAAAACCGTAAGCGTGCCTAAGGCTGAGCTCCCCACCTATCAGTTCATCAGCGGTGCCTTGTGGTTTCTGTGGGCTCCTCATCTGTCCAGACACACGTTTGCTTCATGGAGCAGCCAGACCATCAGTTCTCCAGTGTCCACAGTGACTGCACAGGTCCTGCTATGGCAAATGCTCCCCACTCATGGCTCAGCTGCTGCAACAAGCATCTGCCTTGTGTCCTGATAAAAACTTCACTGGTCTCACTCTCCTGTTAGCCCTAGGAGCGGTCTTTCTCCCTGTGTCTCTGCACCACTGAAGAACCCAGTGCTGTTTTATTGGCCCAGGCACTTGGGGAGAGGCACCAAGTTTTTATGCAGAGCCCTGTGCTGCTCCTGGGAAGCATCACACATCTGATTTTTTCCAGGAAACCACTTAGAAATGTGAAAAGCTGAAACCTGGACTGGAAAACAGCAGAGTGGTTCCTCCCTGGTTCTGAGATCACCCGCTGTGGGGTGCAGAATGGGTTGTGCCCATCATCCTACAGCCGTCCTAGGGCATGAACACAGATGCCTCTGTCAGAAATTCACCTGGAAGGGCTTCTCCATTAACACCCAATCTTTTAATCTCCTCAAGAAACAGAGCACTAGTCTGGGAAAATCCGTTTCTGTAAAGCCTTGTAATTGCTCTTAATTATATTGTTCTATTTTAAGTCCTCGCAAAGAGTGGTGCACTGGTTGTTCCTCTGCCTGGGATCACAGGCAGATAAAGCCTGTGAGGGCATCTGACTCATTATTCCTCCCCTTTATAAACATTTGGCCAGCGTGAACTTCATCTGCTCTTTGGAAACTTCATTCAGGAGCTGCTGGCAGTGAGCAGCAATAGAGCTGCTTGCCCAACCTTCTGCAAAGCAAACAGAAAGTGGAGCAACATGAAAATGTTTTGTTCTGTGACTCGAGGTGACAACACCTGTGAGATGGGGGACTCATCTTTTCTGTTCCCCAGCCTGGGACTCCAGATCCAACCTTCCTGTGGGCAGGAAAGAGTCTGCAGGTCAAATCACGCCCTGCTTTTGCTCTTGCAAAACGTCCTCGCCTTCAGAGCGTGCCTTTGGTGACGTGAATGCAGCTTGCTTGTCTTCGGCTGAGCGCACAGCTCCTGGAGCACGTCAGTGCCATGCTGCTGACGGATGAGGAGCAGGATGAGGAGCACCATGAGCCCCACAGAGTTGGCAAGGAGTGGGATGCAGTTCTGTGGGGAGAAAAGGTCGGGCCTGCCCTTTCCTGTTACCTGCTGTGGTTTGGTGCTCCAGGCTGAGCTGTGCCAGCATCCAAACCACGTAAATGCAGCTTCAATTATAACCTGAGTTACACACTGCTGAATCACTGTCCTGTGGAAGCAAAGTTTTGTTCCCTTGGCCTGAATCCAGGTGTGATTTATTTATCTATTTTCAATGGAAAATTGGTGGGAAGTCTCATTAACCACGGCTGAGTTATGCAAAGTGAATGGCTCTGAGCAGGACAGGGGGAGCAGAGAGAGCGGTCAGCATGGTGCAGTGACATCCCTGGCTGCTGGCTCTGCCACTGCCCCATTGTAGGAGAACCAGATACAAAGTAATGAGGCATGGACTCTGCTTGTGGATGCTGTGACCTTTGCAAGGCCCGAGGCGGATGGCACGCAGCCCACTTGCAGCACCCAGGCTGGGCAGCAGTGCCAGGAGCTGGAGAAATGCCTGAGTGAGCCGTGATGAGAACAACCCCCCCAGTGGCCTTTGCAAAGCAGCTACTGACTGTAAAGCTGCCTTTTGCATCCCTGTTTTGGAACAGCAGAGGCACGGGGGGACTCCTGTTGGGCTGAGCACTGCAAGGGTTCCTGTCTGAACAAACCTGGCCTGCCTGGCCCTGTACCCACCATCTCCAGGTCAGCAGAGGTCTGGGATCACGTCCAGGTAACCCATGCTGGTTTTACTTTGGAGCTGAGCACAGCAGCTGGGCTGCTACAGAAATCAGGGACATCAGCAACTGTGTGAGCATGGGCTGCCCCGCAGGGATGGCTGATGGACACAGACTCTGCTTGGAGTTTGTTTCCTGTGTTGCCATGACACAAATATGTTCTGCCTGTTATTGTCACTGGCAATTAACATAATTGTTTGTTGGAAAGCCCACATTCCAGTACAGAGCTGCTGAGCTGACCCAAACCCCAGCTGTACTTTGTTTGGGTTTGCAGCCCCCAGCCTGGTGGGTGGGATGGGGCCCTGGGTTTGGGAATGCCAGAAAGCAGCATTGGGAAGGAGCGAGGGAGAAGTCAAGCTGCAGTTAGGAAGGTTGTTGTAGCCCATGAGCTGGCATTGGCCTTGATGTGCCTCAGTCTCTTGCCATGTGCCCTCTGAGAGCCCTACATTGGAGCCATCTCCCTCTGTCCACTCTCACCTGGGCACTGTTGTAAAAGTGGGACTGGGACACTTGGCCACATCACCATGTCCTCCCTAACACAGGGAACAAATCCAGTACTTGTCCCATGGCTATCCCAGTAGTTAGTGTCCTTCACTGCAAACTTACTTGCAGTTTAATGGTGCATAATCAAAGCAGAGTGAAGGCACCAGTGGAGAGAATGCCTGTGTGTCCTTGGCCTGATTTTGCATGAGACTAATGTGCTGAGTTCATGGCTTGGCTGGCAGCAAGAGTATGGCCATGTGCTGGAGCTGCCTGGATTTCTGTATGTGAGGAGCAGCTCGAAATACTGCCCTGGGCTTTCTGCATGAATTGTGATCTTTTTGTCAGTGACACTCGGGAAGCCATGCTGGGCTGCTCCCTGTCCCCCACAACAGACTTTCTCAATGCCCTGTTGGGTTCTCCCTGCCACGTCTCACAACTGCAGCAATCCTGCATAAACCAAGTCTCACCTCTTTCCTCTCCAAACCCCCCTGCAGAAGCAGGGTCCCACACCCAGCCAGAGATGAGCTTGGCTTGCCCCACTTCTGCCCTGCTGAGTGCAAGACAGAGATCACAAGATGAGGCCAGGATAAGCTACAGCACTGGCAAACCCTTTGGGACCGTTGTGAGGGTGTTTCTCTAATCTTTGGTTGTGAAAATTCAACCTATGAGAGACATGGACTTACTTTGTCATACAAAAAATCTGCAGAGAACCTCTAGAAAGCCCATCTACCTGGTGTGGAATTGGGCAGCCATCTCTTTGGCACACCAGCCTTGAACATTGGGTGAAAGTTGCCATTGGGAAACCTTGAAACCCTTCCTGGTGAACAATTTTTTTGCTAACCTATCCCTGGTAGATACCATGTCCTTCACCCATGTCCTGAGTGAAGACCCTTCCTCACCTGATGCAGGTGGAGCTGCCAGGAGTGCCACCAGGCAGTGATGACCAACCCAGTGTTGAGCCTTGTGGAGTCCTGTCTTAGGAGAAAGGAGGGAAGAAAGTCCTAAACGTGCTCTGGACCAGGCACTCAAGACCATGCTGGATGGGATCCTGGGCAGCCTGATCTAGTGGATGGCAGCCCTGCCCGTGGCAGTGGGGTTGGAATAGATGATCTTTAAGGTCCCCTCCAACCTAAGCCATTCTATGATTCTGTGATTCTGTATGGTGGGAAATGTCCCTTATGGCCGCGAGGTGTCCCGATGGAGAATGTGGGAAATGTCCTCTCCTGACTGCACACCTGCCTTGTGACTCCATTTATCCATCTGTGGCTCCTTGCCCTGCCTTGACTCATCCAGATAGCGGGAGCTCGGCTCTTCTTCTGTTATTGAAATGGCTTTGGCCCCTGCTTGCCTCCGCCCCTCGGCTCTCCAAGTGCTTGGCATTACCATAGCCCTTTGTGGAGAGCCACGCTTCTGTTTGTTCGGGTGAGCAGCTGAGGCACGAGAAATGTGCCGATGCCATTCAGGGGCTTAGTCTGGGAGGCATTGTACCTCTGAAAGGGATGGTTAGGGCATTTACATAAAAATGTGCTTGATACAGATAATATGAGTGCTTGTTGGGGTGTGCATAAGGGGCAGGGCTTGGAGGAACCACCCAGTCCTTCCTTTTCCTTCTCATTAATCAGCAACAGAGGTGTGCGGTGCGATAGCTGTATGAGACTTCCAATGCTGCTGGGGCTCGCCTGCAGCCTTGTGGCTGCTCATTGGGGGCCATACAAGGGATTCCTTCACCTGGAGTAAAGAGTGAGCGAGCTGCTCTGTGTAGTACAGGATGCTCTGGACTCTACCCATCCTCATCACCACCTCCTTTCTCACCACCATCCCCATCCCTGTCTGCATCCCCACCCCCACCCCCATCCCCATCTCTATTCCTGTCCCCATCCCCACAAGCTCTGCTCTGATCCTGTTGATTTGCCCCCAGGCAGATGCTGGGTGTCAATGCATGCAGTGCCAGCTTAGGGACAAGCAAAATATCCCTCAGCACCTCCACCATGTCCCATCAGTTTCATGTCACCGATGTTTATGTTGGTGACCTTCAATGGCTGTGAGGAGTCCGAGCACCTTAAAACACTCAAAAACTGTCTTCTAAGCTCAGGACTCAAAGCTAAAAGTAAAGCTAAGGGATGGCAACATAACCACACCATCATTTTGGAGTTGAAAGCACTGAGAATTGAAATCCTTAAGCATTTGAATAGATTTTATTTTTCCATGTGTAAGACGCAACCTAATGGAAAACTCAGACCTTATACAAGAACTCTCCCTAAGGACAGTTTTTCCATGAAGATTATGATGGGTCCTGAGTTACTGTCAGGCTTCAGAATCATTAAGTGTTGTGGTGGTGCCCAGAGGCTATGATGTTAATAAGCACCTAATTTTAGCAGTAATTTAGTCTCTCTTATAATTAGTAGGTCGTTGTGTTAGGTGCTTCTCAACACAGTTGAAAAGACAAGGCTGGTCCCAAAGGGCACGTGCTCAGTGCTGGATGCTCACAGATCTGTGTGTGGGCTTTGGGGGGACAAGCTGTGCTATGTCTGAGAGTGGAGAACTGGGCATTGCAGCAGAATCCACACTTGGGGTGCCTTCATCCATTGAACCCATAGGGAACAGCTCTGAAATACTCCATGGATGGGTGAGGAGCCAGGATCTGTGAATACTTTGCAGAGCAGAGGTAGTTGGCACACAGAGCTCTCAGCCTGTGCTGGGACAGCATTGCTGAGCCTCCCTTGTATTTTCCCCTGTAAGGGTTTGCTGGGCCCTTTGAGCACCAGTGAGTTGACAGACATCCTCAGGGGAAAAAGAAGGCTTCACAAAGCAAAGCACAGAGTGCAGAGTTCACTGCAGGTCACCTCTGAAATATCAAGAGTAGCGTCCAGGAAAGCGGGTTGGTGGGAACCCATCAGTGAGACAGCGCTTCCCAAGGCTTGGAAAGGCTTTCTTCCCACATCAATTAGAACAGACAAATCTTCATTCCGGATTTAAACAGACTCTTTGCATACCACAAAGTTTCAGAGGGTGTTAGCCGCGAGTTGTTGTACCTTTCTGCTTCATTCTGGGTGCAAGCAAGACAGCTCTGTTGAGGTCATCTTATGTTTATGGGCTGGGATTTTGCCTTGTTATCCCTGGAGAAGAGCTGAATCCCAGGTAAATCTTGCAAATTATGCACATGCTGGATGAGTAATCCAACCTTCACTTGCACTTTGGTGGGACTTCAGGATAGATCCTATCAGACAAGGCTGCTTCAGCCATGAGAAAATGCAGGTGAGTTCACATGGCTGCACAAATTGGAAGGTGTCATCTAGTAAAAGTGTGATCACAGAATGGAACAGAATGCAGAATGCAATAATTTGGCAACAGTAACTCAACTCAGCAAGATTTGCATAAATATCTAAAGTGGATGCACATATATTCTGGAGCAAAAAGTTATTTAGCCATACAGGTTTAAATGAAATGAAACACGGTCAGGTGAAACTTTCAATCTCATTGAAATGAGAAAAGAAAAATGAAATGATTCATTTTGACTTTTTTTCCCGTAGAAAGTCTGATTTAAATTGACACAATCCAACTAAAAATTCTATTTTGGCCCAACTGCATTTCCAGTAGAACATCATCTAGATAAGCAAATCCGGATTTGCAGATGGGAAGTCACTTCTAACTGCATTATGTCACGGCCTAAATTTGCTGTGAGACTGTCTTCAGTTCAGGTACCACCTAGCGAATCTACTACAACCCTTCCACCATTTCCCTGCTTTCCTTTTTGTCACCTGGAATTGGTTGCTTTTCTGTTAATTCATTTTTTGTGACCAATGAGATCTATGAGATGGAACTGCTGCTCCTAATCCTGCTCTGAACACTGAGCAGCAGCTCCATGCCCACGTCAGGGCCATCAACTCCCCCATGTCCTTGGCATGTGGTGACTTTTCCTCCCCTCTTGGAGCTGTTGCACAGCAGATGAAGATTTAAATGCTGACTGGGGAAGGAAGCAAGGGAGAAGGAATGGCTTTGCACCAGGCTGAGTCAAGTAATGACCTGGAAGTGAGATGCTGGGCCCCAGAATGATCCCCTGCCAAGGCTGCTCCTCCAGCTGGGAATTACCCTTCAGTTAACAAACATGAGAATCTTTGTAGGAAGGCTGAAAAAACCCAAGCCCATGAGATGTCTCAGTGTGTTGGTACCTGGAGCCCATGTTGGGTTTTACCAGCTTCAAGAGAGCAACTCCAGATCCCTGTCTGCTCTATGTGGGCTCAGCCCAAGGCTGCCCACGGTCCTACAGCTGGGTGCCTCTGCATTAAGCCAAGGTTTGCCTCCAGCCAAAAACCTTTGAGACCAAGAAATGGGGCTCAGTGTACCCATGCACCCCAAGGAAGATCAGTCTCCATGAGAGTTTTGAGCATCCTGGACAGGTCCTGGACCTTGACAGGTCCTTGAGGTCCTGGACAGCACAAGAATTTTTAGGTGAGAGTTTCACGAGTTCTTCCATTTCAGCTGGACCCTGAGCCTGCCATTTTGCTAACAGGGTAGAAAATAAGTGGGAACTCATGTCTGAGCCTGCATGTGACACCCATAAGGCTTTCTGCATGGATGCGATCAGGGGCATCAGAGCCCATTTATCTTCCATCTCAGCAACCCTGGGAGCTGCCGTGGATAAGAAGAGCAGAAAACCTTTCCTATTCATCCATGCCCTACTGGAGGATGGTTTTGTTGGGTCCCCATTGAAAGGCAGATCCATTCAACAGAGCAATGCCTTGCTGCAGCCCAGCATGGCCCAAGTCTGCATGCACCTCATGCAGAGCCTTGCTGCAGTGTTCTCAGGAGCAGGGCTCGTTCTGTGCAGCTCAGCATTGCTCCGTGGTGCAGTTGGGCAATGGCTGGCAGCAAGGCTGGGATTGCACAACCCTCACTTGCACAAGTCCACGCTGCTTCAGGGGAGTGTTTGCCTGTGAAGAGCACTGGACAAATTGGAGTTGCATAACTCCATCCTGTGCCACTTTGGACTCTCATTAGTTGTTAGGACTTTTTTTCCTTATCATTTTTCTGCCTTTTCCTTTTCTCTGTGTTGTTTCTACTTAAGAAACCCCAGCATGGTCTGGACGTGTTGGCTCTCTCCCACCCCAGTCTCGTGCCTGAATGTGATCCCAATCCCATTCACTTCTCAAAGCTGTTTCTTTCTGTGCACGTTGTCCATCACTTCCAACTGAGGGTGCTTGGGCTGTCTGCTTCATCGTGACTTCGGCACTCAAGACTGCAAGGCTCAGTCTGGCCATGGAGAGGTTGGGTCCATGCAACAAAGGCAAAAGAAAAGGCCCCAGAATCCCTCTGCAAACTGGGAATGTGCGACGCTCAGTGCTCACAAACGCAGCGTTGCACTTGGGAGATTTTGTTTTATTGCTTGCAGCGGAAGGCTGCAGCGGGAGCAGGAAAAGCGTTGTGTCACCAAACCTCTCCCGCTACCTGAGCCGCAGCAGGGGGAACAAAGCAAATGCCTTTGTGGCTGAAATGGCAGCTGATCTTGGTGCACGGGCAGCCCTGATGAGGGAGGAGGGGTTCGGGGCAGAGGACAAATGAAGACGAAAGGGGGTAACAAACAAAAATGCAGTTTATAAGGGAGCTCTGAGCTTTCTGCAGAGGACAAGGTATTTCCACGCAGCTATTGTTCCCAGAGATTCCTGCAGGACAGAAGCGCATCCATATTCATGCATACACCTTCTATGTCTGAAAAGGGTCCTGGCTACAATATTTAAATACCCGCTGCACTATTGCCTTTAGATCTGAGCGAATAATCCACAATGAATAATGTATCCAATGAATCCATCCCCGCTAATTGTGGAATATTCACGAGCAGATGGCAATTCGAGGCAGGTTTTTTTTTCACGTTTCTTTTTTTCTCTGCTCCGAGGACGGAGGTTTGCTGTAAGTAGGTGATATTTGAAATTCAAGCTGTGTTCCCAAGTTCCAATTGGCCACTTGTGACATGGTGGTGTCCCTCTTTCCACATTGGCTGGGTGTACAAAGTACTTTGGATACAAATACTTGCATGTGCAGATTTAAAATTCAGTTTCCATGGTTACTCATGCGTGCAGCTTTGAACTTCACTTTCCTCCAACATTTGTGCTACTAAAACTCATTCAGTCGAAGGTTCGTGCAAAGAGGATACAAAAGATGCATGAGGCTATATTTGCATGCTTTAGTGTTGATGATTTGTCTTCAGAAGCTCAGCCTGGATATTCACTGGGCTTTTCTGCCACTTCCTCTGGTGCCTGCTTTCATGGCTTCCAGCCTACAGGAATGCTCTTTCCCAATATTATCAGCCTTTGTGACGCCAGTTTTAGCATCACAACTGCATGCACAGCTGGTTGATAGCTCTGCCTGCAGGTCGATGCAAACATCTCCTAACCGGTTCTGCATTCAGCACAGCAAGGTGTTTGTTTTTCTGGTCATTTACACTCGGTTGCAATGTAAAAGCGGTTTTGCAAAATCAGATTTTCTCCCCATGGCATTCAGGAATCAGAATCTGTTCATCTTCCTTTTGCAGCGGTGATAGAGAGAGAAGAGTTGGAGGAGTTTTAAAGTCAGTGTAGCTGGAAACTGGTGGGAAAGAGAGTTGTTTTGGTTCTGAAAAGAGCAAACAAGACGTCAAAGTCAGGGTCAGAGCGCAGAGCCCTACTGTATGTGAGTCATCAGGGTGTGTGTCTGTCCTCTCCAACCCTGAACACGTCCCTCTAACTGCTGATAACCAATACCTGGTTTGCATTATTTTCCCAAATACCTTCCTTTATTGCAACAAGAACGGAGTTCCCCCAAGTTTCCACCCCCTCCTCCCGTGCTGGGACAGTTTACTAAAAGTTATTGTTGTTTCCCAGTCTGTCACGTGCCTCGTGCAATGTATGCAATGCTTCTGCAGCCTCTGGACAAACAGATGACAGAGAGCAAAGGTTAACCACGATTGATGTCTGGGAGCCGCGTGCTCCCAGCACACACAAAGCTCAGCAGGAGAAAGCAGTGCTGCTTTCACTGCCAACCAATAATGAGTGTTTCACCAGCATGTTCTGGCTGTACTTCAGAATAACAGTGCATTGAAGGCGTTGCTTGCAGGGTCAGCCCATGGTTTGGGTCCTCCCTGAGCCCATCCAGCTCTGCTGTTCACGGTGTTGTGATTTTAACCCCTGTGCACAGCAACAAGTTGGAGGGCGAGCGGGGACAGGGAAAGTACAGCATGCACCGGGCTCAGCTGGGGACAGATCAAAGCTGTGCGGAGGGACTGGGAAAGCAGTGGATGTTCAGACAAATATTCACACCTGGGAATATTCACATCATGCTCGGGCGCTGGGAAAACACCCGACTGCCCATGCTCAGAGCCTGACCTTTTTAACTATTCAGAGTGCAAAACCAAATGGCCTTAAAGTGCTATCTGCTCTCAAACGGGTGACAAAGCATAACAATGACCCCTTCTTCTTCAGCAGATGTGATCTCCAGCCACTCTGTGCCCAGCTGTGTGTATTCAGGCTCAGAGCTGTTGACTTTAGCAAGAAAATGAGTGCTGTCGCCCTGCACGGTTTGCCAGGCTGCCCCTGGGACATCCTTGGGTTGTGTTCCTTCACGTGCCGCAGCCTTGGGGCCTCCTCTCCCATCTGTCTTATGGCAGTGACACAGGGATGGATTCGTGCTGAATGGGTTGCTTAGAGAGGTGGTGATGCCCCATCCCTGCATCCCATGGTCAGGATGGAGGGCTCTGAGCACTGATGGAGCTGTGGGTATCTCTGCTCGTTGCTGGGAGTGGAACCAGATGACATTTAAAGGTTCCCTCCAACTGGAATGATTCTGTGATCCTATGTTTGGAGGGATGCAGGAGGGCGGAGGGTCTGCTTGATTCATGCCTGTTGGCTGAGCACAGCTGTCCCAGAGCAGTGAGCAAAGCCCCCTAAAAGCACTGCAACCCCTGCCCAGCTGTGGGTATTTGGAAATCATGTGGGCAGCCCTGAATGGCAGGGGAGCAACTGAAAAACCCAGTGAGACAGACATGGGGTGGCTGCAGATGGTGGTGTGAGGAGGGGCACAGCAAGGGCAGGGGTTGCTGTAACAGCGGAGCCGGAGGGTTTTGGTAATAGTTGCTGACAAAAACGTTGTCGGTTGCTTTGTGGGTTGAAAATCACTTTAAACTCCTGGTTGCACAACGTAGGTTTCTCAAGACTTTCCCCAAATTGCCTCTCTGGCACTGGGGAGAATTTCAGTGTGAGAAGAAATTCCCTCCAAAAGCCCAGAGAGAATTGAAGAGATGGCAGCTCTCTGACCCACGTCCCGCTGCTGTCACTGGAGGTGGCATCCCTTGGTGCAGGGGGACAACGCGCTCACTCCATGTTGGTACCCCCCCCAAGCCCCCTGCTCAGAGGAGCAGAGCATTTGGGATAGCCCAGAGCTCGCACTCCCTCTTCTTCCTCATCCCTTTGGTCTGAGAGCACCAGCAATGCACGCTGCCTTCATTTGCTCCTTAGCTGGAGGCTGCAGATGGTCTCTGGTGGAGGGGTTTGGGCAGGCAGGGGGTGCCCACCCAGAATCCCATTTTGGTGCCTGCCCTTTGCATGGGCAGCTCCCAGCTGAGCACTTGCTGGGATTATGCTGCTATTTGTGTAAGTGAAACTGTACTGGGAACAGAGGGATGGTGCCTCTGTTCTCCTGGGATATTTGGCACAACACCCCGCATCACTTGGGGCTGCACCCTACGAGCTCCACAGCCTGCTTGGTGCCTCCAGCAGGGATGTCCCATGTCACTGGGATGGTGCCCTTGTCCCCATCTCAGGATTAGGTGCTGCGTCCGAAGGGTGTGGGGAGAAACTGCAGTGTCATTCTGGGCTGCCTATCTGAGTTCAGAGCTGCCAGGCTGCCGGGACAGCCCTTCTGCACGTGGGTGCAGCAGTCACGTTTGCAGCCAGAACCCCCTGGGGAGGTGTGAGCCCATGGGAGTCTGTAAATCAGTGCAAGTGCTGAAGTGGAGAAGGAGGAGGGTAAAAAAAAAAAAAGCACACCCCCACCTATGAGGGCTTTATGGCTGAAATCACCTTGCACACACCCTCCTGGAGGATCTGCCAGAGTTCATCTGCTATCAGCTAATGGCTGCAGATAAGGGCTGGAGCCATTTCTCTGAGCTCTGTGGGAACAGGATAGATCCTAAGTGGAAAAAGGGAAATACTTTTTTTTTTTTTTTTTTTAATGAAAGAAAAGACAAGTTGAGCCCTGTGAACACCTGGCAGGAGGCAGAGCTTTGGCAGGGAAGGAGAACGGCACCCATGAGCCCCCTCAGAGGGGCGATGGCTGGGGGGCTGTGGGACCATCCTGAGGCTGTGAGGTGGGATGGAAGCAGGTGATGGTCCCAGTGCTGCACAGGGCAACTTTGGGATCCCAGCTGGCAGAGTGCATTTGCAAGCATAATCCCCTTGAGAACAGCTCACGGGAAGGTGCCGCAGGCTCTGCTTGCAACCTGGCAGTGCTGGCCCGGCTGCTCAGGTCTTGTCCTGTCAGCTGCAGATTTGCAACCTGGGCTGGCCTGCTGGGCCAGCTCTGCTGCTCCCTGGCTGTCTGTTTCACACAGAGCAACCCGAGTTGTGCCACTGCCAGCTCTACCGAATCAATGGCTGCGTATGAGCCTGCAGAGCCTTCCCCTGCAGTACACCTTGGGCCAAGCCTCATCTCCTTTAGATGAACCGGATCTTCTCTGTGTGTGAACCCAACCAGATGTGACAGAGCTCCAGTCTGAAAGCTGCAGGGCTCCAACACAAACTAGCAAAAGAGGTGTGGGATTTTTCAGTAGTCTACTGAGCTGGAGAAAAGATGGATTTCTAAGGAGACGTGATGGCAAACAAGACTGTGGTGTGATTTAATCTCATGATGCTCTCCATCAGTCTGCAGAGAGAACTGATGGCTAAATCCAGCTTTACTGCTGATGCCAGTGCTTTTCCAAGTTGCTTGTAAGAGGGAAGGATGTTGTCATTTCTGTGCTAAACAACACCATGACAAACCCAAGCCCACTGTGCTTTTAGGTTTTTTTTGTGATGTGATATCAGGGATTATGAGTTCAGCTCAGTGGAGGAGGAACTCAGAGCTATCCAGAATGGCAATGTCTGCCTGTGAAAGCAGCAGGGAAAGCAGTGGGAAGGGTTAAAAGAATGACATGTGCTGATCTGCTGGATCAGCAGATCTCCAGCAGCAGAGCAATCCACATGCAGCTTCTCAAGACATCCGGGGCTGTGCAACAATGGGCAGCCTAAAACAAAGGAGAGATTACACCCAGAAAGGAGCCCAACCAGCCTGAGTACATCAGCAGCTCCCAATGACTCACGGAGGCAGAGGGATGAAAAGGCAAAAGCTCAGGATGGCTCTCAGTTCCTGAAGGATTCCAAAGGCACATCCAAGCCCAGGGCACAGCCACCCAGCGGGGAAGAGCCTAGCAGGGTGATGAGGAACTGTTGTCCCTTATTTGCCATGCCTTCCAGTGGCAGCTGTGTTTGTTGAGTGCTGGACTGGATGTGTGCAGCCACAAGCCACAGCCACGTCTTCTAGCAGCCCACAGGGGCATGATCAGTTGCAAAGGATTTTTGCAATGGAGGTTTTTTCCCAGAGCTCCCAGGTTAGAGGCACTGACCAAGGCCCTTTGAGCATGTAGATTAAACTGGGTTGCTGGGGGGGTATTGGCTGCACTTGCATGCATTGCAAGCCACTTCCGTACAGCCCTTAGCCATGCATGACCTCCACTCACCTTTTGCTGCCTTGACATTAGCAAATGTTATAGTCATTATATGGATATTACAGTTTGAGTTGTTTAACTTTAACCCAAAGCTGCCTGCAGTCTCTGGCCAGGCTCTGCTGTTATTAGCAAGATAAAATGTGATTTGCTTACACATTAGTGGCCTCAACACCATAAAAAGAGTTTCAGTTTCCCGCTGGGTCCTAAACACAGCTTGATGACAGTCTTACGAGTGCACAAACATGAGCTGTTTTTCTAAGTGCACCTGCCCCAACTCCCAGCAATGCATCAGGCACAGAAAAATATTTGGTACCAGCTGTGCCCCACAGCCTTCTCCCTGTGACCAAGATCTTCCTTTTATTATTTATTTAATCTTTTGAGTTTTATGCCACGTTTGACAAAGCGGAAAGGCCAGCAGGAGATGGAGCACTGAGCCAGGCTGTCCCTTTGGAGAGATGAGTTTGTGGAGATGTTTGAAATCCAGTTCTTTGTTTTTTTTTTCCTAAATATACAGGTTGGTTCCTCATCTTTCTATAACTGCTGGGACTTTCTCCCTCCCATGGACAGCTTCCTGATCCTCTGCATGTGCTGGTCCCTGGCAGCACCGTGGGGTGCCTTGCCATGGGTTTCCTTCATACCAACACCAGCACTGTGCTTTCTGATCAACCATGCCATAACCCACAAGCATAGTTCACATCCTTCTTTTACAGAGGCAGCTCAGCCCTCTAAACTTGGGTCTGACCTTTGTAGTCCTGACATTCACCTACCAGGTGGCAGATGTTCCCTACCCAAGGTTGCTCAGTGCAGAAAAAGGAAAGGGAGTGCATCCTTTCCATCCCATCAGCCAGGGCAGTGCAGGGGATCAGCTGGGAGAGACTGTGCCACGAGTAATGAAAAATGCAGTTGTTTGACACCAATGGCCTTGGGCTGTCCGTGATGGAAAGCACTACGTCTTCATCCATGCGATCATAATGGTTTGAGTTGGAAGGGACCTTAAAGGCCATCTAGTCCAACTCCTCTGCACTGAACAGGGACACCTACAACTCCAGCAGGTGCTCACATCCAGAAGTTGACCAAAGCACCACTGGAGCCCCTGGTTACAGGCCAGCAGAGCAGGCTATGTGAGATGGCAGCAAGGTAAAGCATAGCTCACAGCCCCTGCTGTGTGGGCATCACCCATGTGGGAATGGACTGGGGCCACTCAGGGACTTTATGTTGGGGCTTTGAGGGCTTGTTGTCTGGGTCTGCATCCCCCAGCAGGGGGGTGGCTGGATGCCAGCCAGCATCTCCGCTCTCCCTTGGCGCCAGCACTGAAAGATTGACTCCTCAGCCTCAAGGGAGTTGCAAGCTATTTTTGTTTTCACTCACTGTTTATACCGTCTTTTTAAAAACATATGGCTGATTGGTTTCATTTTTACGTGTCCCTGCAGTTTCGTACCCTCTGCTGCCAGAACTAACTGAAAAATGCTGAAACCATGAGGAGTGAAGGAAGCCTCTCCTCAGGGCTTTGTGCATCTCCATTGCTCCCAGCCGCCATGCCAGCACTCCTCATGGTCCTTCAGAAGGCTGCAGTCTGGCCCTCTTAACTCAAGATGCTGTCACACCGCTTTCAAGCTCTTGCTGTGGTTGATTTTACTTAGAACTCAAGTGCCTGAGAGGTGGGCCTCAGACAGCTCAGAGGAAAAGCAGCAGTGCAGCATCCCCTGCCCCCATCACATCCTGTTTCCTTCCTAAGCCTTACCTGTCCCTGATGCCACCACCCGCCCTAAAGGCTCCTCTGTGTCTTCTATGCATCCCAGCGAGGAGCTGCAGCTGTTTGCACAGCCAGGACTTCCAGAAAGCAAGCTATAGGCAGGGGAAGGACACAAAAGCTGCATTTGCATGAACCAGAAAAGGGGAAATGAGGAAGGAAACAGAAACACTCTCCTGTAGAAAAGCCCATGACTCACGATAGTCTCCAAGCCTTGCAGACCAGGCAGTTCTGTGCTGGCTGAGTTCACTGGCATGCATTTAGCTTCATTTCCCCTCTTGGTTCTCTTTGACTTGTTTTTTTCATGAGGACTTGCCAAGTGATTTAGGTGAGCAATTATCAGATGATTTTCACTAGATCTCACATTCCATCCCATGAGGTTATGAGTATCTGAAGGCGTTTCCTGATTGAATTAGGACAAATGATTGAAAATTTCATGGAAGAGGCCATTTAAAAAATACTTGGTTTGAATTAATTCAACATTTGTTTTGGATAACCTACAAACACTATATCCTCTTCCAATTTACAGAGAGGAAAAAAAAAAACAACCTTAAGTTGCCAGAAATTTCTAAATGAAGAGTGATTTTTGAACCATGAAACTGTTCCCTATTGCAGGACAATGCACCACGTTTATAAAAATAGACCTCCCCAGCCCCAGACTTTGAATGAAGGTTGGATTTTTTCCCACCAGCCGTTGCAATTTCTGTTCACTCCCATTTGCAACAGCACATTTCAGTTGGGCCACATTTACCCGGGTTTGGTGCAGACAGTCAGACAGAGCCCCTGGGGCTTCTTGAGGCAGCTCTCAGCTCATGTTGCTGATTGATTGCTAAACTACACAGTGTGGCTCCAGGACAGTGAAAGTTTACTGAGGAGAAGCAAATGTGCTGCAAACAGGGAACATTCTTGAGCATACTCTGCTTGCATGGGAATGCAGATCAGTAGATAAGGCTGGGCTGGATGAGCACAGCAGCCACGCGTGAGGCTTTTCCTAGGATGTTTCCTTCTGCATCCTCCCCATGCTCTTCTCAGATCTGATGCTTTCCCTCACCATGAGCTCCATCCAGCCCAGCTTCATGTGCGCACCCTCACAGCTCCACCATTCATCTCCTTCATTAGAGACAATCTCAGCAATTCTGGTGTTGTCAGAGGGAATAAATGGAGAACTCATTTTAGAACACTACATAGTAGTGCCCACATGGAGTCACGTCTGAATGAGAGCAGGTGGCAGCAACTGGGAGCTGCCTCTTGTGCTCCATGGGACAGCATTTAACTCTTCACTCTGCAATGTGACTGGAGCAAAGCATGTTGCTGGGCCTCTGCAGGCAGCAGGAATGTCACCTCTGGTTGTGTGGGAGCTATGGCTTGGCTTACAATGAGTTGGCTTCTGCTGAAAAGTATGGCCATGGCCACAGGAGGAAGATGTGGAGCTACCCCATAATCTGAGGATATACCTCGGTGCTGGCTATTGAATCTCAGAGCACCATTGTCCCTGCCTTGTCATTCCTTCCATTTGGTCGTTTTCCATTTGTATCTCATCAGCCCAGACAACAAACTGTTGTTATTTCCCACTGGGGGTCCAAATCTTTCTATGGTGAAGCTTCATGCCCGTGGTGCACCTGTTGCAGCTTTCTGGTCCCCTCAAAATGAGCAATGTGTATCTTGTTACTACTTGTCTATCGTAAAAACCTCTCCAACTGGAGGAGTCCCAGGCTTTGTCTTCACAAATATTCTTAATAAATATTGACAGCTGGAGAGACCAAAACTTGGAGAAGGTAAATGAAAGCTAATATGGCAGTGCAGGCAAAGGTAACCGTGGTCAACAGGTAGGTCAGCTGGGAAGTGCAGGACACAATCCTTTCTTCTATCCAGATACCTCTTTCTGTCCTGGCGAACAGTGCATAAAGCCCATGCTATCCTTTGACTTTTGGATTTCGAGTAACCACCGAGATGCAGACAACCGTCAACCTTGGAGACTTCAGGTCACCTCCGTGACCATCTTGTCTTGGCTGTGCTGTGTGATTCCTTTAGGTGACTCAGACATCCCCTTCTGGATGTCTCCTATGGGATGCGTCTCCCACAGCTCGGGAGAAACCTGTAAAACATGAAACGAGCCCATGTGCCTCAGGGGCTTTGGAAAGGAGCATCCTGTAGAGGGCAATTGCCACAAGACAACCTTAGCACCCTTCCATGCTTGTGGGCTGGAAACTAGATCCTCGAAAAGGAAAGCAGTAACAAATCTCTGGCTCCTTTGTGCACAGATTTGGGCTTTTTAAATTGGGATTCAACCCCCAGGGTTTGCTGGGGATGCTGTGTCTTAGGGGTCTGGGTGTGCTGGGACCACGTGGCCTTGATTAAATGCTCAGACCGTGGCCAACTGCAGGTTCATTGCTTGTCTTCCAAGGCTCTGCTCCTCTTGTGGATGAATTTAGTCCTACACAGGGCTAATGCTGCAGAGTGCCAGAAATAAACTCTGTTATCTGCCAGAGATATAGTTTACAACAGTACAGTGACCTCAGAGAGGATCTGCAGAGGAAAAATAAACGGGCTGTGTCCTTTTTTGCTTCCTTAAAAAGCCTGCCTAGCGTGGCTTCCTTGTTTTTCACATTCGGTTTGACAGGAAGGTCGCATCTGACATTTCTTGGTTTTCCTGCAGGACTTGTTAAGACCCACATGCAGACTGTGAGCTTCATCTGACCCTCCCTGGTGAGCCCAGAAACTTCAGGGGCTGAATGTTTTCTCCCTGCTGTTTTTTTTCTTCTTCTTTTTTATTTTTATTTTTTTCACCTCTTTGAATGAAACAGGCATGTTTGATTATTTTGATATGACTGAGGCAATGGGAATGTGCTTTCCTGGTGCTTTCAATACTACAAAATCACCTGCTCTTCTCCCCCCAAAAATCCAACATCTGACTTTCTGATGTCGAAAGAAAAGAAACAAACTTCTAGATTCCCCCTCAGGAAAACAAATGGTCTTTGCTATTCCAGCATGGCCCTATTTGGACAGCTCAAGACTGGAAATTCAAAATTAGTATTTGAGAATAAAATAATCCAGGCATGGGTTTTGAAAAGAGCAATGAATGGAAGGGCTTTTACCATCATTTAGGGAACTCCTCCCTTTCTTCTCTGACCAGTCTTTGCTTGGCTACTTGGTGCTATACCCCTAGGAGGAGATTTTGGGGGAAAATGGGGAGCTATCTGCACCATAACATGAGGTAGCCCTGTTTTGCTCCCTCCTCTCATCCTGAGAAATGAGTCAGGCTGCCTTCCTTTATCTCTGCAGGTTCCTGCTGGTGCTGATCTAGGCTGGGTGAAGAGGACAAAATGTCTCTCCAGGATCACATTATGCCTATGGAGAATGGAAGAGGTCCATGTGGGGATGGGAGCAATCCTGACAGGGGTGTGAACACTGGAGCTTCTTGGCCAGGCTGTAGCCATTCACCTGGCAAAGCCAATATATGCTCTGCTGCCTAGCAGAGCAGTGAGGAGCAAGGCAATTAGAAGCAGTGGTTCGTGGCTAACATGGAGGAGGAAAGGGCAGCACACGTGCCTTTATGGGCAGGTGTAAGGTCCCCATCCCTGGCAGCAGCACGCAACACAGCAGGGAAAACCCTTCCCCAGGTCCTGGCATCCATTCTTCCTCTTAGTGCTGCTACAAACAGCATAGCAGTGACTCACCCAGGGAGCAGGGCTGAGCTGGCTCTGCTCACTCTGTCCCTTGACCCCATGTTCCTGCCAGTGATGCATGTTTTCCATACGAGTCCCACACAGTGGCTATGAGCACCCCAGAGGGGATTTTTGAATGGACACAGCCAAAGGATTGAATCCTGGGAGCAAATCAAAGCAATCTGTAAGGGAGAGAGGAGCCATTCCCACAGGGATCTGTGCTGTGAGGCACGGACCTGCCTGCAGAACACACACAGTGCAAGGCCAGCTGGTTGGCATGGCGTGGTTCCTGGTGTGCTGGCCAGACATCTCTGCATCTCATGCATCTCTGCCTGCTGGCAGATTGCAGCCTGTGCCCACCAAAAGGAAGGGCCAGCTGATGCCAGTCATTTGCTGTGAAGATTGTGCTCTGACTTCCCTTCAGGCTTTCTGAAAAATGCCAGAGAAGACCATTAGCATAGCAGGATACTTCCTAGCAGACCCTACACGATGTCTGTGCTCAATAAATGCATCTGCTTGTACCCCATCCATTTCCCTGACACATGAGACCTGCTACTGCTCAGCCCCCACATCATGCACCCTTTGGGTCAAGTCAAGAGTTGATTGGGAATGTACCCAGCCCACATACATCTGTGTTTGTGCAAAGGTTGTTTTGTCTCTGGCAGGTCCTGATTCTTTTCCCACGGTGGTTTTGCATTGCATTGCATTGCATTGCATTGCATTGCCATCATCCTTCCAAGAAAAGCTCTCCAAGTACCTTCTGCAGGTGTCATAGCACCATTTCATAAATGTCTTGGGGGACAGATTTGCAATGCAGTAAGTACAGCTGTCAGCAAGATGTCCCCATCATTGTAACGCTAGAGCTGGGTCAGAGCCACCTCCCAGGGAACAGATGACCTGAAAGGTGTCCTCAATCTATCAGATCCTCCGAATTAAGCCCTGCAAAATGAGACCAGTAACAAGGCCAAAGAAGGGACACAATGTTGTGCAAATACTGCGGGCTTATCTGCTTATCTGGATTATGCAACAGGCCTAGAAGTGCTTCTATCCTAAGAACTTTTAAAATGCGTCTTCTGAGCTTGTAGGAGGTGTTGCAACGCATTGGCTCGCTGCACTCCAAGGTGTGAGGCATGTTCTGAGGAAATTCTTGACTTACCTGTTGGCTTCCAGGCAGACACAGTCAGTGTGTGTTGCCCAGCCCTCACTCAGCACTTGCTCATAGGTCAACGTGTGACTTTCCTGCTTCCAGAGAAGCCAGGGAAGAAGCAGAGATGGTGTCTTGCAGAAAGTGTAGGGGCACAGCCACCCTGCTGTGCTCTGCTTGTGGCGGATGGGAGCCAGGATAAGGCCCCAGAGCCATTCTGCTCTCTGAACTCCTATGCTGCTTTTCTAACTTGACCCTGGCGGCAGGAAATGAGCAGGACAGCTGTCCCAGCACCAGTGGGATCAGGACCCATAAGCTCTGAAGCGTTAGGGTCAGCAAAGCCATTTATGTCATATGGGAGGGGTGTCAAAGGCAGTGACCTACATGCAGGTCTGTCTGGTTGCACCATAAAGACAGGGAAAAGGCTGTGGGGCAGGAAATCCTCCAGTGCTGGAAGTGAAGGTGGGCACTACCCTGGGAGCAGAGCTGTTTTCTGGAGATGACTTCCCCCGTTAAGCTCAGCTGGAGAGCTTGGCTTCCTCATCTCCTTTCTGGTTTTCATACAATGCTTGAGGTATGGATGGCCCCATACCCATCTCAGCTCCACCATGCTGGTGATTTGAGGAGTTTCTCTCAAAGATTGCTGGTAGCTCAACAGAAGTATATAGTCATGACCAGGAGTTAATTAGAGGGTCATGTATCTCTAATTGAGGTGTGAGAGCCAGGCCAGCTCTTTGTTTCTCACACGATATCAATGCTCTCTGACTTGGTGGTGAGACCAGTAGAGATGTTCAGATGTGCATTCTCTGTGCTACCCGGGGAGTCTGGGAGCACTCAGATTTGGGGCAGAGCCCCTTCCCATTGCTCTGCAGGGAGCAGGCATCTCCGCCAGGCTTTTCCAGCAGCAGACACACCAGCAAAGCACACCCCACGCTGCTGGAGCTGCAAGCAGCAGCACTGCTACCAGTTGCCTCGTTACTTCCAATAAATCCCTGGGCTGGGTGCTCACTGTGTGCTTGCAAGGCTCAGGGGCTGGTGCAGAAGCCCTGGTTATTCTTGTCCTCCTGGTTTTCTGCTTACCATTCCCTGCCTTGGTTTCTCTTCTCTGGAGCAGGCTCGCCTCTCCTGAACCCTCAAGCTAAAGCTCTTCACGTCCCCTTCCAACCCTCTTCTTCCCCAGAAGAGCTGCAGACGTGGATTCTCATGGGAGCAGAGTCTCTCGCCCCGTGCACACATTGGATTATCTCCCAGCAGATGCACAGGGGCAGCGATGGGGACCTGCAGCCCCTTCCCAGTTTGTCTGGCTCTAATTGCCATATCTCTGGTAGCTCAAACGGAACTCAAATTGCACAAATCCCTCAGATTTTCCCCGAGCACAAGCTAAATAGGCTTTTCTTCAAGTTTACCTTAATACAAAGACCAGCTGCATCCTGTCAGGCTGGAAGGGATTGGCTTTGGAAGCGGAGGAGAAAAGAGTGAGAGAGAACCAAATTAAAGTATTCCTGAGAGAGGAGAGGATGTGTGAATCCCTGATGTGAAATGGCCTGAAATGAAATGGCTGCAACAAGCAGCCTCCACTAAGCTCTTCTAAACTTGTATTGTTTCCTCTCATCGACCGTTTTATTTAATTGAAGACAAAAATGCGAATTTGAGTGGACAGGAATCTTTTGCAAGAATGTTACTGTTCTGTAAGGAGATGAAAAGGAAATGAAAGATGAGAATTGTCTGGAGGAGTTGCAAGAGTTTTGTTACAGGATCTTTGATTTATTTTACTCAGCTTTATGGGTTATTCTCTTTTGAATGTGGATTTTATTATTGCTTTCTTCCACCAGGAAACGAATCCAGGAAGGAATTCTTAGAGGACACTTTGACATTTTGGTTTCCAGAAAGTCTGAGTACCCATTTTTTTTCCAGTTTTTAGTTCTCCTGACAAACCCAGGCAACCTATGTTGCTTTTCCTTAAGCACATCAGGAAGTGAACCTTGAGTACATCATCTCAGCTCCACCAGCTGCAAAATGAATGGAGAGCACAGGTGGGTACAGAGCACATGCATGGGAGAGGGGTCAGTATTTAAGCAGATGATGTGCCTGGAAAGCTGAACAGGGATTTCCTAAAATACCACCCTGATGGCAGGGAGAACTGGGATTGTTCCTCTCCCAGCAGAAAGTGCTCCATGACTGGAGGTGCTTCTCCAGCTCTTCTCAGCAGAGTTGGTGCTCAGGTGCAATACTTGACATGACATCCTTGGAGAGCAGCATTGCCCTGGGCTTTGGCTGTGTGGGAGGGACAGAAGTGGCTCTGCACTGGACACGGTGCCTCTGAAGGTGAGGAAGGCCAGCAGCCTGCTGCAGGACCCATGTCCTTCATCTACACCAGCTCTGAGACACGGCTCTGCAGTGGCCCTTCCACATCTCCCCATGCTGCTCTGCCAAGGTCAGCCCATCACTGCCACCCAACAGCTCTTCTCCTTCCATCTGATGCTGTTGGAGATTCACAGAGTGGTTGGGTTGGAAAGGACCTCAATGAGCGTCTAGCTCCAACCTCCACAGGCAGGGTTGTCAATCAGTAGATCAGCCACCAATTTAGGCTGCCCGGAACCCACCCAGCCTGGCAAAGCAGAGCAGAGGCAATCCCTCTCTGAAAGCAGCCTGGTGCCAGGAAGCCCAAGCACAGATACAGGTTGGGCAGAGAATGGCTTGAGGAGAAGGATTTGGGGATGCTGGTTAATGAAAAACTCAACGTGAGCCAGTAATGTGCACTTGCAGCCCAGAAGGCCAGCCATACCCTGGGCTCATATGGCTCAGGTCATATTTGCCCCATCTCTGGAAGCATTCAAAGCCAGGCTGGATGCTGCTGTGAGCAACCTGGGCTAGAGGGAGATGTCTCTGCCTATAGCAGTGGGTTGGAACCAGATGGTCTTAAAGGTCCCTTCCAACCCAAACCATTTTGTGATTCTGTGGTTCTATGATTCTATGAAGGAGCCTGCAGACCCTCTCTGTGGGATCAGGACTGGGGGCTGCTTGCTGCCCTTCTGCCTGTGCACATGTTAATGAAGCCCCATGGCTGAGGTGCTGTGGGGATGCCCCAGGCTCGTGGTCTCTCCTGCTCCCCCCAGCTGGTGGGTGCAGGTGAACAGGAGGGAGGATATCTTTAGGCAGGAGGGATAAAGATACTGAGCACAGATTAACCGGGCAGGCCCAGCAGCACTAATCTGCCCGTGCTCCGGCCAAGTGGGGGGTAACCCTGCGATATCTGCCAGAGCCAAGGGCTGGCAGTGCATTCTTATGGGAGGACTGGGTTTTCTGCACACTCCTGCACGTGGCGCCTGGGCCTGAGCAGGATGGGATGTCTTGCATTGCTCCTCAGCCCTGGACTTGCTGGATTTCAGAGTAGCTGTTTGTGCAGCTTTGTCCCCACTGCATCTCCCCAGTGCTTTACTGGGGCCTTTGCTGGCCCTGTCTAATGGATTGATAACCTCTTTCTCTCTAATCAACACACTGCATAATTACTACATTTCTTACTCAGTCGCTGTTATTTGCACGTTATTTCAGCAAACAGCTCCAAATGTTTGGATCCCCTGCCCAAGCCCAGTTCCTTTCCCAAACTTTTCTCAAGTTGGGCTGCCAGGCTGCTCCACATCAGCGGGTCCTGTGAGCACTACAGCAGAGCTGAAAGCACAGTGAATGCCATGCAGAGACTTTCCTGATTGTGAGCTGCTGCTCTCAGGCTTCGCTTGGTTTTCCTTTCCTATTCATGCAAACAGCCAAGATTTGGCAGTGGATGGCAACAGCAGCAGGACCTGGGGAGCTGTGGGTCCTATTGGCTTCTCTCTGCTGTCTTGAGCAAAGGAGCTCTGCACAGCCAGTGCATGGCTTAACTGCTTGACCTGGCTCCTGGGTTTTGAACCTGCTGGGTAGGGATGTGTTAGTGCTTAGGATGGTGCAGCCCCCAGACTGATGGAATGAAGAGGAAGTTGCTGGAAGAAAGGCTCTTGGCTGGTAGAGCTGCTCGTCGTGTTGTTCTGTGGGTGTGGATAAGAGCTGTGAAGGGCACTGCAGGTGGATAAGGGCAATATAAGCTCCTTCAGGGTTACGAAATGCTGTGACTATCCTGCAGGCAGAAGGGGAGTGTGTCAAACTCAAACAAGCAAATGAGCAGAGCAGATGGGAGTTCTGCAGGAACACAAATGGGGTTTTCTTTATGATCACTGCTTGCCTGGCAGGTTGCTGTCTGATGATAAAACCAAAAAGTACATTCAAATGTGGAGTACTCTGAGATGCCATAAACTGAGAACCTGAGGTTTAAAATACATTGCAAGAATCAATTTTCAACTTTACTATAGGGCAGCCATGCCTAGCTTGTGGCTTTGCAAGTTTGCTCTGCCACGACAGATATCCCAACACTACTAAATGTGGTGTCAAAAAAATAAGATTGTGACTATTTTTGACTCGTTTGCCTTTGCTGTCTCAACACAGCCACCGAGATGGGCAGCAGATTACATTCTTGCACCTACAAAAGCAATGTAATTGTGACCTAAATTCTGACAGCCTCTGTTACTGGGGATGACTCAAAGCCTACTTTTTTGATTTGCTGTTTGTGATTTGCCTTTACTCCTTAGGTTATGCGGTGCATTTGCCTGATTTGGGCTTGGAAAATGCCCTCTGGTAAAGGCTTTTCTCAGAGGGACAGAGAAACGTGGTTGCCTTCGTTTTTAGGTGCTCAGTTGTTCTTTTTTTTGAGGAGGGCATGAAAAGCCAAGGCAGCAAGATCTCCAGTCACTTTCGCAGATCCTGGTCTGCGTGAGTAATGGCATCTCAGTTTAACAGAAGGCGGTCTAGGTAAATCCATCTGCAACTGTGTCATAAACATCCCTGGTCCAGACACTGTGGGGAAAGGCTCTTGACTCATCAGCCTTCCTAGACACTGGGAATAGATTTGCAAGGGTTTGAAAAAACAGAAGAAAGGCCAAATTGTTCATATTTTGGAGGTGGGATGTGAAGCTTCCAGGGCAACCCTGTGCTTGAAGAGATGGAAGGGTGGGTCTGATGTTTTTGGTGTGAATCTGGGGGTTAGGGAAGGTGTGGGCACTGAGTCAGATATTTGGGGCGTTATCAGATATTCAGGTCCTGTGGATGGAAGGGATGATTCCTCAGAAAGACTCTGTAAGTTTTTCTTGATCTCTCTTCTCCAAAGGGAGCAGCCACGGAAGCGTTGTCCACGTGCACAGCCGGGTACAGCTGAATGGGCAAACGATGTGTCAGCATTTGCAGCTCATCAGCAAGGAGTTCTGACTGCTCCCCTGGGTATCATCCTCCCTCCATCACCATTCTCCCCAGAAGCAGTCAGCCCAAGCGGGATCATTCTGCCCTTTCACTCAGCAGCAGCACTGGCTTTTGCAAATTAAGGGCCAGATGTTTCGTATAGGGAGGTGATGAGACAAAAACAGCCTGGCTTTCAGACATAGTCACTACCCAGTGCCTTAAGGGCAGAGATGTATAACTTGTGTGTGTGCTGCTCTTGGGACGTGGAGGTAGAGACAGTTTGTTCTGCTTTTTTTCCATTGTGCATGGGTACACAACGTGGCTCTCAGCCTCCTCTACAATAACGCTTTGTTTCCCTCGACCAACACCACTCTGTCAGCGATGTAAATAATTTTAGCACATCCAAACAGGAAGTGGCTGAGTGTTTGGGTGTCTGAATCAACATCCTGGAGGCTGGGCCTTTGCCACCAGTGCAATTACTAAATGCATGAGTCGCCTATGGATGGAAGTGCAGGTCTTGGAAATGGTAGAGCCAGTAAAACTCAGTGCCAGAATGTGACCGTTGCCAAATAATACTGTTGCTTGTCCAGTTTGTGTGGCCACAGACTTCTTCATCTCAGCTTCTCTGTGCTGATGCAATCACATTTCTTCTCTGCTTGTGGCATTGGTATGGAAAGAGTAGAATGGAGGACTGGCACTGTTGCACTGGTGAGCAGCACTCAAAGGCTTTTGGGATTGTAAGCTCAATGGGCCTGTGGGGAAGCCATGCACAGAAGGGAAGTTCTTCGCAGAGAGAGTGTTGAGGTGCTGGAACAGGCTGTACAGAGGGGCTGTGGGTGCTCCAACCCTGGAGGTGTTCAACCAGGTTGGATGGAGCCCTGGGCAGCCTGGAGGTTGGTGGCCCTACCTGTGGTTGGAACTTGGTGATCCTTGAGGTCCCTTCCAACCCATTCTGTGATTCTATGACTTCAGAGACACCAATCAGAGCTTCTGAGCTTCTTGGGGCGTTTTTAGGAGAGGGAGTGGGCCTATCTGCTGGTCCTGATGGGGATGTTGCATGTGGGGTCACTTTGAGATCTGGTGAACAGCCACAGGAAGCTGTCATCAGCTGCTTGGCAGAAGCCAAAGGTTCCTACCAAAGTTCTTCCCTGCAACATCCTGGTTTCCTGTGAATAGAAATACTTGTCTCCTAACTTACAGCCATAAGACCTTCTGTAGGTGTTACTCATTGCTCTCCTCTTTTATCTCTCGCACTGTTGCAGTGTTTTTTTCAGACCCAGGAAGAATACATTCATGAGCCAGTGCCCAGAAGCTCCTGCTGTTAGTTATTTAAAAAGAAAAAAATGGAAGCCCCTCCACCAAAACAACAAAGCCAAAGAGCACACAGAGCACACAGCCTCATTTCTACAACGTTATCATTAATCAGACCCATGGAGATTGCAGAGGGAGCAATGCACTCTGCTGGCATCGTGTTCTCACCTTTCACAAGTGTGTTTCAGGCAGAGATGCTGATCTGACAGGGACACTTCTGCATCCTGCACCAAGCTGGTGCTTTGAGGCAGATGAAGATGGAGAGCTTGGTGAAGCACTGGGAGCATCAATGAATGCTCTGTCGTTTCACTGAAGAAAGTGGAAGCATTTAATGATGGGCTGGCGTGTGGGAGCAGTGACATTTCTGCACTGTTATTCACCACGATCACGATGGGCCGTGTTTTGGAGAAGACTCTCACACATCCACTCTTGTTATTTGTAACTCAGCAAAAATGCAATATTTAAAACGCAGCTGGCAGTGCTTGGAATCTGAATCCTGCCTTGTACTGATGAATTTCAGACAGTGAACCTGGGGAGATGGCAGATTGGAAGGGAAAACAGCCTGGATTTGGGGAGGTAAAGTTCCAAAATCTTGCAGAATAAAATTAAAATCTTGATTCAGATCAAAACAGAGCTGTTATATCTCACAGGGGAAAACCTCCCAGTGTTTTCCACCAACTCAAGTATCAGTATTAACAGAGAGAGACTTTTCTCACAGTGAATGTGGTATTGGTGGAAATGCCAGAGGTGGCTGTAGGAAATAGGACATGGCTTTTTGCGCTGAATAAAAATGTTTGGGGGCTGTATTCCCTGGCTGCAGAGCTGTGCAGTGCCTTTGTCCTGCTGTGGGTGTGCAGAGCAATGGGGTGGGAGACTCTCAGTCCTCTCTGCTTTGTGAAGAAGGAAATATTTATCGGTCCACAGTGTCCACAGGCTGTCGGGTTGTGGTCTTTCCAGCCAGGGCAGGGAATGGGTCTTGCTTCTCTGTGTGACAACCAGTCTGCAGGGAGAGGTGTGTGGGGCCCAGGGACGTCTCCTGACCTGCTGCTGTGGGGGGCATCCACAGATGGAGGCATGGCTTGGAACAAACGCTCAAAGTCCTGGTTAGGACACAGTCCTGGGGTCTAAGTTAGAAGTGAATTATCTCTTGCATCTGTGTAATGTTTGCTGCAGTACCAGCTCAGAGACAAGCCCATCACTTCCCAAAGGACTTGCTGAGGCTCAGCAGGAGATGACAAAGCCCATACCAAAGCCATGGGAGCAGTGACTGCTTCCACGCAGGGGACACCTGTAACCTATGTGCAGTGCTGGGGATCACGCTGTCTTCTTGACCTGCTCTTGAACTTTCCCTGGCTCCCCTTGCCCTGTACAAGGCACAGAGACATGCCAGTGTTCCTGTGGCAGCTGGTGTCGTGCTCCAGCTGTGGCTGCAGCTGTGCTTTCTGAGCTGCATGCAGGCAGCCCAGGGCAGTGCCACCGCTCATCCCCAGCCACAGATTCCTCCCAGCTGTGGTGCTGAGCTGGGCTGAGACAGGATCCTGCTTGCAGTCACCCCTACAGATCATGCTTCCAGCATGAAACTCCAACTCCTCAGAGAGAAGGCAGTGAGGATGCTTTCAGGGTCCATGCAATGCAGGATGAGACACCCTACGTGCTACCGTTCTGCTATCAGTGCATGCTTGATTGCTGACACCAAGCAAACCACCTCAGGCAGCAGTTCTGTTTGGAGCCTGGATTCCACAATGTGCAGCATCCAGGCCTTCACAAGTCAGTGGAGTTGCACCTTCACAGCCTTTTGCGTGCAATGAGGAAGCACCCTCACGGCCACAGTCCAACATGGGCTGTCCCATCTCAGTTGCTGGGGACTGGGTATGGAAAGGAAGAGCCTGGCTTGGTGCCCAAGCTCTCTGCAGAGGTGGAGTTGGCAGTGTGGCTTGGGAACACCTTGTGAACAAGGTGCTTTTGTCCTGGAGCTGTGACTCTTGTGTAGAGCATTTCAGCTCAGCCACTTTCCCCCCCCCTCCAAACAAGGAAGGACAAAATGAGTCCAACTGGGGCTGAAAGCAGAGGAGGCCTGGAGAGCAGGTAGGGTTAATGCCTGGTGCTGTGACCCCTCTGCTGCTCAGCTAATGGGCTCAGCACCACTTTCACGAGCCCACCGTATCCCTGCTTGACTCTGCTAGCCATGAGAACCTGAAAGGAGTTTCTGGAGTGCTGGAAAAATTAAGGCTAGCAAGGATCTCTGTAAGTCTTTAGTCCAACCTCTAGTCCTTCTGAGCTCTGAGTACCTCCAAGGGCAGAGACACAACCTCCTGCCCCACTGCTCGACCGCTAGACCAAATGACCTGGAGATGAGCACAGGGACAGGGATTAGGGCCCGCTCTGCATATGGACCAAGTGATGCTCCCCACACGATCCCAGTTCTCCTTTTTTTCCCCATCTGGAATCTCAGCCTCCAGAACACCATCACCCATGGCATGGCCAGAACCTGCCCATCAGTACCTCTGAGCCAGGGGCAAGACAGAGGGAGCTAAAGGACCAAAGGATCACACCCATGGGTGTTCATCGAAGCCAGAAGATAGATTTTCTTCCTGGGATGAAGTTAGAGCTGCCTGGAAAGAATTCTATATTTCCAATGAAAGTTCTGGGGGACTTTCACATCTCTCACTTGTGCTGTCATTCCATGTGCTCACAAAAGTCCCCAAGAAAGAGCTTAGCAGGCAAATAGTTTGGGTGGAGTTGCCAAGTAAATTAAAAAAAAAAAAAGTAGTGTCTTACATTTTTGGCCAAGATGTCTTCTAAACTTAGACAAAATGAGAAGTCTTCCCAGCAGCTTTGGTGATGAGAGATGAGGTTTGTTTTTTTGGCTGGCTTGTTTTGCAAAAAAAGCCGTTTTGTGTCAAAACAAAGTTTTAGATGACAACTTTTCAATCAGCCCAAGGGACAGCCAGGCACAGAGCCTGCGGGTTTCCCTTCTGCATCTCTGAGTCATTGCGAGAGCGGAGGGTCTCTATTTTTAGTCTCTGCACACACTAACTGATACCAGCTACAGAGCCAGGCTGCTGTTCAGCACCGGGTTGCTGTTGTGCAACACCAGCACCAGCACGGGGTGAGTCCAGGCAAGGTGCAGGGAGCAGCACCTCCATGGAGGGGAGCAGCTGGAGGGCAGCGCCAGTTAAAACGTCCAACCGCTTGAACCTGGCAGCTTGAGAACTGTTTGGATTTCAGCATGACGAAGTGATGCCTCGTGCCCTGGTCTGGTGGGACTGCAGCCAGGGTTGTAGTTTTCCCTTGTTTTATTTTTCAAGAATTAGCTTTGAGATTTAGAAGAAACACTCCTTCCCTTCCTTATTGAGTGGGAGGAACTGGTCTTTTTTAAGTAGCTCCCCTGGGTGCAGAAGAGCACAAGTGGCTGCAGAGTGATGTGACTTGGGCCAGGGATGGCTCTGCAGACACTTGAATTGGAGTAGCAACGTTTCTGGAAAGCTTTGCCATGGGAGATGCTGTGTGTTGCAGTCTGGAGAAGAAAAGCTAGGAGCTCAGCCCATTTGGGCTTGTCCACGTGTAAAACAAGCAGGAGAGAGACTTCCACAGCCTTCCAGGGTGGTTCTGCATGGGGAAATGAGATGCTGTGTAGATGCGTCTCTGTGGGCAGCGCGATGCGTGGATTAGCACAAAGAGGAAGGAGGCAGGTATGTGGTCAACCCCAATGGTTAAAGAAAAGGTGCTGCAAAAATAACTCGCCAATGAAGTGACTCGAGCTGTAGGTAACTTGTCTGGGACATGGAGCTTGTGTTGTGCGATGAGGTTAGCTGCAGTCTGACTGAGAGACACGTACATCTCCCTTTCCTGGCAAGCCACCAGTTACTGTATGAAGGACACAGCACACATGTCGGTTCTGCAGCAGTGTGCGCATCAACCACTGTTAAATCACCATCAGAACAAGTCCAGCCCTAGCAAGATATTTGTGAGATGGAAAAAAATCCAAGCTACTTTCCGACCGAAGAGATGCTGCAGCTGTAGTCTATTTCTATTGAAGTAGAAAGAGAAAGCAGGGACTGGAGGAACTCGGTTCCTCTGTAACTCATACGCATTCACCTTCTTCCCTGAACTACTTTAAGATGCGTAGAAGCAGCAGGTTTTGTTCACCTGACATGACTCTGGCATTGCTCCACACAAGGACATCGCTCCTGGCGTGCTCCATCACAGCTGGCATACGGACTGAAAGCCCACAGCATGACTTGTGCCCCATCCCTGGAGGCATTCAAGGCTGGGCTGGATGGGGCCTTGGGCAGCCTGACCTGCTGGTTGGCACCCAGCCCATGGCAGGGGGGTTGGGACCGGATGGTCTTTGGGGTCCCCTCCAACCAAAACTATTCTATGATTCTATGATATGATTCTATGACTCAGGCTCAACTGCAACACTACTTTGCTGAGGGTCTTGTTCAGGCAAAGTCTACAAATCTTCAAGGACAGATGGCCTCCCTGGGCCCCCATGCCATGAGCTGGACCACTGGGCAAGCTCCTGCTGGGTCTTCTGAGCCTTGTCATGTGCAGTCTGGTGAGCTACTTCTTCACGGATAATCTGTACGAAGAATGTCATTTCAGTTGCACTTTCAGAGTCTTTAAAACCTCCCCAGTTTCTTTCCATTTTAAGATTTCCAAGGAAGTGTAAATGTGGAGTATTTTTTCCCCACGAGTGATAAAAGAAAACCACCACCTAGCCCTCTGCTGCCTACAAAGTTAAATCTGTTAATCTGTTGCTCCTAAAAAGTCAGAAAGGGTGTGAAATTTAGATGGAAGATGGAACAATGGGAGTATCTTTGCAAAAGCTTATTTTACTATGGCGTTTTTCATAGGGGAGATGCTCCAGGCCCTTCACCATTTTTGTGGTCCCATTTTTATCTTTGCAAAAGCTTATTTTACTATGGCATTTTTTTGCCTACCATTGCGCTAAACAATACGAAAAGGATGTTTTGTCTGGTTGGGTGGCGGGTAAAGCATGTGAGATTATGCCAAGACAAATGTGACATATTGCTGTGTGACAGCAGACAGCTTCTGGGCAGTGATTGGCCTTGGAGTACAGAATAACTAAAACCAAGTGACGTAGCTGGGTGATAACTCTTCTCAAATGAAAGGTCTCTGCAGCCTGTGGCTCATTTTGAGGAAGTCACAGTGACCCTTCATGGTACTGAAAATGGTTGTGTTGATGCAGAAATTACCATGTCTCAGGTCCAGACTGATGTGTGTGCGGCAGCTGTGTCCGTGATGACAAATCTCACGAGGAAGTTTGCAAACAGACGATCCCTCAGACTGTCTGCTTGGAAACCGTGGGTGTCTCGTGTCCTCTGGGGACGTGCTTGCATTTCCCATATAGCCTCCATTGTCAGAGACTGTCGGAGCCACCCCGCCGTGCCTCTGCCTTGTGGGGATTCCATACAAACTCAATTTCAGTGGTCAGAATGGAGTTATCAGGAGGGAGGATGTCCTCTGACCAATGTCCTCTGCCTCTGTGTGTGCCTCCAGTGCCACAGAATCACAGAAACGTGAAGACCTCTCAGACAACCCCAACCCCACCCTCATCCCCACTGACCACAGCCCTCAGTGCCACATCCCCACAGCTCTGGAACACCTCCAGGGACGGTGATCCCAACGCTCCCTGTGCAGCTGAGCCTCTGAATCACTGCTCTTTTGGAGAAGATTTTTTTCCAAGGATTCTCCAGCCAAGTGCTGGGTTGCTCAGGCTGTTGTCTGTCCTTGCAGCTCATACAGAAATGCGTAGCTGCCTAAACAGCTGACGGGGGACAAGGCCACATCCAGAGTCTGTGGGAGCAACAGGAAGATCTGTAGCACTCGTCGTGCTCTGGAAGTGGCTCCTGCCTGCACTGCGATGGTTTCATAGCACACAGGGGATAGTTTCATTTCTCCACACATCCATTTCTCAATGGGTTTATTTGTCCTGTCCCATCCCAAGGCTCAGCTGCCTCAAAGTGAGTCACCAGCACACCAGAACGAAAGCAGATTTCTCTTGGTTACCTGATGGCCTCTTACAGAATGTTGTTCTCAGGGGAGTTGCACCCTGTGTGTCCCTGATGTCTCCTGGTTCTGTTTACCTGGTTTTCCAGTGCTGAGCAATGATGCAGAGCCTGGCAAGAAATTTGAGAAGACCTTTCTCTGAAGGTCATTTCTCTGAAAGAAAGAAGAAAATTCTGTGAATGCCTGAGATTGTGCACCTCCCCAACTTGGAAACCCCAAACCACAGACACAAGAAATGAAAGCCCACCAAAGGGCAAAACTAAGTTTTTTTTTTGTTTTTTGGTTATTTTAGGGAGGATTCCTGTTTCCCAGGATCAGAAATAAGCTTTTCTTTTTCCTTGTGAGGGGCCCAGACACTTTCACGCCATCTCACTGCCCTATGGCATGTTTGTGAGGCCACAAAGAATGACAAAATCAGGAAACCTGTTTGGTTTTCAGTTGTAGGTGTCCTCAAACCTGTGTGTTGCTAACCTGAAACAGCACACAGAGCTGTGAGGCTGCCCAGCTTCAGGGCTCCAGTTGTCAGGTGGAGATGTTCTCCTGTTGTGGCAGTCCAGTATCTAACAGCCAGGAACGTGCCACTTTTCTGGGAGCCTGTACTGATGCCACCTCTATCAGAGCTGAAATTTAGGACCTCTTGCTTCATGTGCCTGCAATGCAATCTTTTGGGATGTTTGCTTAGATCAATGCTGCTTCTCTGTCTCTGTCTCAGAGGGTGTTTTGCCTGGTGATGGCTCAGACCATCACTTCTGTAATGCTGAGGCCTGTGCCAGTGCAGACTTCTGCCTTTTCCAAAAGCTGACTGCTAAGCACTGCATGTCCATGAGCTACTGGGCAGCCTCTGTGTTCCTTTCTGTGCTACACAGAGTTGTGAAGCTCCACCAGGATCTAGCTTTGACAAACACAATGGATGTGCATCCCTGGAGGATCTCCTGCGCCAAAGCTGCAGCATCCATGTGAAGGGAAATCTTTTGCTCTAGAAGACTTCCTTTCCCTTTGCTGTGCTAAGAAAACATGATTCCTCCTTACTTTAGGATGCAAGCAAAGGGTTCCCACTCTGGTAACCGTTGGTTGTGAAAAGGCTCAGTACAGCTCCTGCAGAAGCCCAGGGGACCTTCCCATTTGCACTACCTACATGCATACATGCTGCCTTCTGCAAGCTGGGAGATAATACGGGTCAATATCCTCCTGTTTGTGAGCTCTGCATCTATAGAGGTGTCCTTTGTTCACTCTCTCCTTGTCTGGCAGTGAATGGCGTGTCTGCCATTCAGCAGCACTCGGCGGCGGTTACACGTTCTGCTGTAGACCCTTGGATTGCACTTCATTTGTGAATGCATTAACAAAACTCTTTGACAATAATAAGCTTTAAGTAATGAGTGGCAACTGGTGAATGGAGCCTCCATCTGTTCTCACCCACAATGTGCAAAGTCTACCAAAGTCAATGGACTTCTCTCTGCTGAATTCAATGGGCCTTTTGCCAAAATGTGTGTGAATAAAAAGATTCTTGTGCATATATTTATGAACGGTAGGGGGGGGGGGGAGGGGGGGAGGAGGATATGTGCAAACCCAGCACCCACTAAGTGCCCATGAAACCGATCCTAATGCACTTTTTGCAGACTCCCAGCGACTGCCTGTCTGAAAACGTCAGATGAACATTTTCTGTGGATCTGAGGTCACTGCTGTTGCTCATCTGTGTGCTTGAAGCCAAACATTTGTGTCAGCACTCAGAAGAGGATTGAGACTCATGGAGAATTTGGGGAAAGCTTGCCTGGCTCATTTGGTGCCGTCGTATTCAGCACATATTCACAGCCCCTCTTGGTGGGCAGAGCTACGGGGCAAAACGCTGCAAGAATATCCTGGAGTGGATCCATGTCTGTGCAACTGCCATGCAGGGAGCCAGAGATGCCCAGGATTGCCCAGTGAGTGCTTCTCCTATGAGAAAGTCAAGAGATGAGCACAGCTCTCGGCAGGGTGAAGGAGCAGGTGCCCCAGTGCAGCACCTCTGCTGCACCAGAGGGTCACGTCAGAGGGCAGTGGCATTGCACAGAGCACAGGACAGAGCTGCCCTTGTGGAAAATCTATTTGACTTGAGATTTCTTTACCACAGACAATTGCAGCTGTCAGTGTGTTTATCCAGTAATAAAAAATCCAGAGGTGTTGAGGCTCCAACAGAGGAAAATGAAGCTTAAGGAAAGACTGTATAAGTGTGTGATGTACGTTGCTCTCGATTCATTAATTTCTCTTAAGAAGCCCAAGAGCTGCTGGAGTGAGCATCTAATGAACACAAACCAGGAATGACTGAATATCTTGCTGGAGTGACGTGTGTTCTCCATTACCCCTCCACATACCCCTTGGGACATGATGAGCTGCCACAGTCAACTGAAGAGGAAAAGCAAGGATTTGTTCTGATATAATGGCTCAAGTTAGTTCTCAACTCAACTCACCTGACCTCGACTACTTCAACTCAACTGCCTCACCTCCAGTTTGTTCTCAAACTGAGTTCAGGGTATGACAAAAGCTGTATCTCCCAGCACTTCCCCACAGCCCGTTACTCCTGTTTTAGGACCTGGAGTCTAGAGGGAGAAAGCAAAGTACTGAAAGATGGAGCAGGAGGAAGGTTGGGTGTGGTGGAGCAAAGGGACCTGATGGTAATCACAGCTGCTCCAATGGAATGGGGACACAGGCAGGGACAAGGGCCCTTGTCGTCCTGTCACACTGCCTGAAGGTGGCTGACCCCCAGCCCCCTCCCTGAGGCTATCAGTGCACAACAGCTTGCCTTTACTGGCAGTGCTGATCCCTTCTGCCTCTGCGTGCGTTTGTGCCTGGGGCTGAACGACAAAGATAAAATTCTCCTTTACATCTGCTTGAATATCTTGGTGATTGTCTCAGCTTTGTTTTCCATGCCGGGATGCTGTAAAGGGCTGGACTTTACAGTCCCCATGCCTGCACGTTGATGAGTTTCCTTGCAGTTTGTAAAATACAGCTGAAAATAACAATAATGGAGTCGGGTGGGAAGAGATCTTTAACTCCACTTTGCAGTTTTGGGCTGATTTTGTCTTCCTAAGCAAGCACAAGTGGAGCACAGCCGCTAACCTAAGGCTTCTCCCTGCAGCTCTTCGGAGGGATGCAGATGTTGTTAGTACAGAGCACTAATTTGTTATTTATTTGCTTGTATGCAGAATGCTGAGCATCACTTTGAACCTTTCAAGATCCTGGGCAGGGGAGAAGTGCTGGCACACTGGGAGAAGGCAGGAGCCCAACACCTCCTGTCTGCACTGCTGAGATGAGCCATGCCTGGCAGCACCCTGCAGCAGTAGCTCTGCTCCTTTATGTTTCCCCAGCCCCTGGTAGCAGTTGTCTCATCGAAGGCAAACATCTTAATGACTTGAGCTATTCGTGGATTTCCTCTCTGTTATCCTGGCTAAGCTATTTGCTCTGCTCACAAGCTGGCAGGCGTTCCGGGTCATCTGAAAATGCTCGGTAAACTTTTTTGCACCTCATTAGGTCTAAGTAGGACCTCTATAATGCAATGGAGAGGAGTTAAAAGACAATCTGCCTTTTATGAGACCCGCAGGTATCCTGGAGATGGGCTCTCATTTCCAGCAGAGGATCGGGAGAAATCTTTGCTCCCAGGGGACGTCTTGCTATTCTCCTGCTTGTGGGTGCTCTCATGTGCCTCCGTGACACCCGCACCCCTCCCCACGGTGTCATTTGAGCTGGCGTTCTGCAAACTGTCACCCAGAGGTCAGCTGCTCTGCATTTCACCCGTGCAAGCAGAGCTTTGCCGTTGATACTGGAGTCACTGTTTGGTGGTGGAGGGGCTCGGGGTCAGCTCGGTGGCAGATGGCATCTCTTTGCTGCCCCTTCTCCTTTTCAAGCAGGCGGCTGCTTCCGTGTGTGCAGCACCAGCATGGTGAAAACGGCGCTGAGCATCGTCTGCAAGGGACAGGCAGTACAATTTGAGGATCTGCTGGCTGCGTGTGCATAAAGGCAGGCTTCTTCCTTATGCTGTGGGCTTTCTTTTTGTTTATTATCGAGCACCACATGTTGCAGAAAGCAGCAGCAGGTTCTGCTATTCTTGCTTGCTGCAGCAGGCTGATGTGAAATAAAAGCAGAATACATGATGAGCTGCTGTTAATGATCAATCCCCCTTTCTGCACCACTGTGGTGGTTGAGTAAGCGATGCTGAGAAGCAGCCCGTGCTGCTGTGGGCATAGCTTGCCTGGGCCAGCTGATGCTTTTCCAAATTACTTCTGGGCATAGTCCAGGTCACCTTGTAGTGCAGACACCCGTCCCATTGGACAGGTTGGATCTGCTTGTCACTTTGTGCCAATGGTTTGGGAATGTTTCATGCAGTTGTACGGACCTGAAAGGACCGAGCACGTGGATGGTTTTTGCACTGGCAGGTCTCACGAGGACTGTTGTCATTGTGAAATAAAACTACAGGAAAAGTACAAGCAGAGGTGGAGAACTTCAGGAGCAAAAGTCAGAATGTGGTTTGTTAATAAACTAGCATGGGATTGACAGCTCAGCTGTCACAAGAGTGTCTTAATGAAGTTTGGCTTTTGGTCCAAGGTTTCATGGGGAAACTGGACGATTGAGACATGTTTCTGTTCTGAATGCAAGTGCTGGTTTGTTTTCTGCCACAAGGACGTAGCAGACAGGAGGATGTTCTGGACAGAAGGCACTCTCTGCCTCCACTTTTGGCAGCGTGGCTGGGTTCTGATAGCATCAGTAAGTGATGCAGATGCCCAGAAGGCAGCAGTGTCCATCTGGCTGCATTTGTTGATACATAATTTGGACTTTTGGGCTACTCACAAAATCTGCTCTTTAAATGCTCATTCTGGGGTGCTGCTTTGCAAGAGGCCAGGCCAGCCTTGGCTGTCTGACATCCATGCACTGCCTTCCTTGGCAGATGACTCCCTCTCTCCTTTCTATTGCTCAGCCTAAATATTGGCTTCACATACGCATCCAGCCAAGACACCCCCAGGTATCCAGCATCCCAGTCCTCCTGAGCCCTGCATGGTGTGCATCCTGCCTGGCCACAACCTCGGATGGCCACAGCCTTGCTTAGCACTCCTCAGCCTGGATCTCGAGCACACAGGGCAAACCTGAAGGATAGCTCCAAGCCCCTTGGGAGAGGTAAGGGACCACCAGGACATCACAGGTCAGTGCATCATGCTGCAGAGATACCCACCCATGGGCTGCACTGTCTGGAAAAAGCCCAGTTGCAATCATGCTGGAGGGTGTCCCTTTCCCAGAGGCACAACAAAAGCAAGAGTCCAGGCCGTGCTTCCTAAGACAACTCACTTAATCCACATTTCTAAGCTTTTCCTGCCAATCGGGATGGGGCTAAGCCAGCTCATTAGTAAATGAAATGAGATTATCTGGCTGCAAGAGCCTTGTGATCTTACAGGTTCCTTCCAACCCAAACCATTCTGTGATTCTATGATGTTCTGAAGTTTAGGAAAAGCTGGAAGCTGAGGAAGGCACGTGGCTGAACTCCATATGAATGGATTACACTGGAAGAGAAATCAGGGAGCAAAAAGGAGAAAAAGATCATTTTTTCCTCCAAATTGCAAAATGGAAGGATCCCATCTTTTCACGGCTCAGAGCCGGGCTCTGGCACTGGGGCTTCTCCATTTGGATTCCTTTTCCTTCTTGCCCTCTGCTTGTCCTGTGTTCAGGTCACACCTGCTTGCCCATTGGCTGCCTTACAGAGGAGGTGAGATGCATCCCACTTTGGCTTTGGGCTCCAACTCACTTATTCCAAACATCACCGCTTCACTTTTGGATCAAGCAGATCATTCACCAGTGAGGTGCAGCAGAAGGGTGGATCTGGGACATGTGGAGACATTGAGAAGAGTGTTTTTGGCTTTGATATTGCTAGCCTTCAGTCTGCCCCTGCTTATGCAGTCACTGCATTTGGGTATGCTCCTTTTGCTCTTCCTATTCTGAGGACTGAACTTTGGTTTTTGATTCCTAGGTGGAATTATTTTCCTCTGAAAATGTGTTATCCTTCAGCTTCCAGAGGTTTTCTCCTCCCAAAATGGAACAAAAGATCTTCCTAAAATATTAAGGGTATGCTGGCATGTGAAAGCATGTCTGCGTGTGCTCATGAATGAGTCCATGTAGGTGGAGCCTTTGGAAAACCATTGACATGCACATTACAAAACCAATGTTTTTACAGCAGCAGACAGAGTTTATACAGCTGACAAGCTATTGCACGTGAAGAATCCGCACAAAGATGACAACAAGCAGGAGCAAAAAGAAGGGAAATGAAAATATAGCAAAGGATGTTTTGGTTTTATACAAGTGGAAAACCTTTTCACTACCAATGCAGAGCACTGCTGGGGAGATGCTCTAGGGAAAATGTTGTCTCCAGCATGGGAGAGGATGATGAGAGGATTTTAAAATCAAGTCAGACTCATTCCTGTTGTAAAAGGCAGAAGCACTGCTGCGCTGGAAGGGCGTTAAATGGCGTCCTGTGGTGTTTCCAGCCCCTGTATGTTATTGTTTGTTTGCCTTTTTATGGCACACCATCCCAGTCAATGCCTTCGCCTCCTTCAGGCTGACTGCATTCCATGCTGTTTTTGCCTATGGCTGCCTCTGCTTTGCTGTGGCTGGGATGGAGCCTGGTGGGTCTCCACTGTGAGCCAGCTCCCACTGCCCAGGTCCTGCTGGGCCCAGAACAGTTCCCAGTGGGAAAGGGCAGTGGTGAGCAGGCTGTTTGGGTAAGAGGGAAGTGCCTGGTGTTTGGCATTGAGTGTTTGCAAGGAACACCTCATCTTCCTTGTTTATGGAGGGTTAGGGACAAAATAAGGCTGAGGGAAAGCACTGAGCATCAGCATTTGCTCTCTCAGTCTGGTCTCTGTTTTCCAGCAGCATTTGTGTTGTTTCAGTTTAGCTCACCTTCACCTCTTTGTCGCTTTGCATTTCTGAATGAGACTTCTCAGGATGAAATTTCCCTTTACACACTCACTACGTGGGTTGCCATCTCTGTTGCCTTCTGTGGAGCAGTTGTTGTCTTTTTGTGCTGATGGGCATCCCCACTGAATTACGCTCTGCATGAGCAAGGCTTTCTAGGGGTTTCTCTCAGTAACAGGTCTTGCACTTTTCCATTTCCTGTCTTTTGTGCATTGATACCATCAAAGAGAGACTTCACTGAGAGGTCTCACAAACTGGAGGGCTGGGTGATCACCAAGTGCACGAAGTTTAACGAGGGCAGGTGATGGATTCTGCACCTGGATGGAACAGGAAGCCATGGCCATGTGTACAGAGCGGGGCAGCAGCAGACAGAAAGGATCTGGGCACTCCAGGACACCTATGGAAGGAGCAAACAGGTTAAGCTCAGCTGATCCGCAGAGTTACAGGAGCAAAGACTTCCTGCTTGCCTGCATTACGCCGCTGCTGTCCCAGTTCTGTAAACATCCTCTCACCCTAAATCGGTCTGTGACATGTGGCCATGCCTCTCACAGCCCCACTGTGCTGCAGATCATGATAAGCAGCTCTGGTCATGCTGAAAGAGGGGGGGATTGGGCCAGGTGGTTGTTGACACCCATTTGGAAAGGGAAGAAATGCCGTGGCATAGGATGGATGCAAATGCATGCATCTCCTCCCATCCCTTCCTTTGTGAAGACAGAGAACTTTTAATGTCTTTTAAGGAAGAGATAGAAAGTGAAAAAATGCCATCCTCCCCAGTAGGTTTTGCTCCCAGATGAAGGCGCTGCCCCCTCGGTCTCACCTGGTCTCCAAGTGATGCTGCTGCTTATGCTAAATTCTCATTCAACCCTTAGATCCCTTAGAACCTGTGGAAATTTACTGTGCAATCACTGCAACACATGGAAAGTGCTCTTCCTTCCTAATCCCCCACAGTGCTCTTACTGTAGGATTACTGCTGCTAACAATAGCATTTAAAACACTCCGGAAGAAGTGTGATTTTTCCAACACTGATCCTGGTGATGTCCTGCACTGCAAACGCAGCAGATGGTTCTGTAGGTTGAGCAGCATGTCTTTGCTGGGATGGCATGGGATGGTGACTTGGGCCCTTCTTAGGGTGTTCAGCTTCCCAAAATGTCCTGTTTGTGAGGCAGAGTGAAACAGGGACAACTGGAATCACAGAATCATAGAAAGGCCTGGGTTGAAAAGGACCACAGTGCTCATCTAGTTCCAACCCCCTGCTATGTGCAGAGTTGCCAACCAGCAGCCCAGGCTGCCCAGAGCCGCATCCAGCCTGGCCTTGAATTCGTCCTTGTGAAGATGTGAGTTGGGTCCCTGTAGAATAAGGGCAGTTCTGGGGTTGGAATGTCTCCTTGGGAAGGAAACAGCGTAGGAGCTGGAGTGAACACCTTCTGCACTCTGGCTCAAGGAACACTTAATTACACGCCCCAAATGAAGACAGTTTTTTCTCCATCCTGTGCCCAGGGCACACGCTGGGACTGAGAGGGGTGAGCCAAGTTTCTGCCTTTGCTTACACAAAGAAAACGCCTGAATCGCTGCTTTCCGTGCCTAGCCCAGAAAAGCCTCTGTCAAATCTGGCTCTTTTTTTCTGCCAGGAGTTCTGATAAAGTTGTTTCTTGGGAACACGCCTGGCCAATCTGCAGCGTGCACTTCATTTCCCTGCGTGTCCAAAGAATCCAGCTACTGGCAGGGTGTTTGCTGGGAGAGTCCGGCAGCTCTGCAGCCCTGGCACCCTCCCAGCTAAGGGGCAGAAGCATGGTGGGTGGATTGTCTGAGCAATCCGTGCAAGAAATGTGGCACCAGTGCAAAACTTGTGTGCTTGGTGCATTGGGAAAAATAGGTGCAGATGGGAAATAGAAGGGAGAAGGGGGAGGGAGTGAAGGAGAGGCAGGTACCTTGTGCCTAGGGATGCAGGATGAAAGAGGGACTCAGTGTTGCCCAGTCTGCTTTTCCACTTTTCTTGCTGGCAGTGAGAGTCATGGCGTTGGTTATAGGAAACGAGATGGGAAAAACCCATGGGTGTTGAAGAGAGTGCTTCAAAAAATAGCAAGGATTTTCAGGGACGTGTGCAGCCTTGCTTCTGTGCTGCAGGTGCCCCAACCTCACCCCTTCGTGTGAAATCTGCTGTGACAGCCTCCCAGGCAAGCAGAGCCAAGGCTGAGCAGAGGGGATGGGGAGAGACTTTGCATCCCACCCTGGTGCCTTTCCTGGTGGCTATGGACAGCTACAGACACACCAAAACCAAATCCTTCTAATGCAGCTGAACATGAACTGTGTCTGTGACAGCATCAGATGGGAAAATACCACGTGCTGCTCGTGTCCCTAGCAAGGCTGTGCCATCAGCAGCATGCTGAGCAGTGCCCTGAAAGCTGCAGGTCACTGCTGGTAGGAGGGGCGTGCACAGCACCCATGAGCTCAGGAGGGGATGGAGCTGTTGCTGTACACCTCAGCCAGAGGCAGCTGCTCTTCTACCCAGGTGAGGATGTGCAGGGCAATGTGGGGCCATTCCTTCTGCTGAACCCTGTGCTACACTGGGGGGTGGCAGAGGGCTGGGAGGCTGTTATGAACACCAAACACCTCCCTAGGTCTCATAGGGTTGCATGGGACCCTGGTATGATTTTGGGCCAAGACAGGTAGTGCTCTCCAGAACAACTCCTGGAAGGCAGCACGGACTGCTGGGATCATTGCTGTGTGTGCACAGATGCAGCCGTCCTGGCTTGGAGGATGAGGAAGTTTCATAGATCGTTCTGTGCCATTGGCCTCAGGGCCAGAAAAAAATTCCAGGCGTGTTTAAATCACTGGTGCAAGATGCAAGCACTGTGGCTGCAGGTAAATCTCTGAGCATCTCCTGGGCAGCCATATGATTCCAAGTGGGGTGAGGGAAGGTCAGGACTGCCCAGAAAGTCCCTTCCCCCCCCCCCCCAGCTGTGCTTTTCAAAGGCTGCTTTCTGCCCAGCTCCTCATCACCTGCCAGCAGGAGCCCTGCAGCATGCCAGGGTTGCACAATCCCCTGCTTAAGGAGCAGGCAATAAGGCATCAGGTTTCCCAGCTCTTCTCTGGACAAAAGATTCAGCTCGTTCTTAGAATACCTGAATGCACCATTCCTTTCATAATGGCTTCTGATGCGCATTGTGGGTGCGGGCAGCAGGCATCGCAGGACAGCATGGGGTGGGCCACGCAGGGCAGCGGGGCTGGAGCTGCAAATCGGGATCCATTTTCATCTCACCAGGCTTTTATTTCCTTCCAGATCACAAAAACTCCCTGTGTGACCTTGAGGGTGGTGCAGGGAGGCGCTGTGCTGGAGGAAATCCTGAGCTTTGGATGATGCAGTGTGCACCATCCCAGTGCAACCCGAGGCCTCTCTGATCCATCTTCACATGGGGGATCTGGGCGAGGACTGCAGTGAGGCCGTGCCCTGTCTGCTCAGGAACAGGGGATTTAGGATGAGGGGGAATGGAAGAAGCAATGGAATGAAGGTTGCTAACCTTGGCACGGGGGATGTGAGCTAAGGAGCATGCCAAGGAGGAGAACCAGTTCCACCCGGGAGTGCAAAGGGTGTGGATCAGAGGCTGGAAAACCCCCAGACACAGGAAAATAAAGAAATGAAGCCCCAAACATTTTCTTTAGCAGCCAGCATGACTCAGAGGCACAGGAAGGCCGGGCCAGGGCAGCAGAGCTGGGTTTGCCCAGGGGAAGGGGCTGTGCAGATGGTGGTGAGGACTCAGCACTGTCCCTGAGCATCACTCCGGGTGCTGAGCAGCAATCGTGTTCTGTGTAGCTGGGCTCAACCCTCCCAGCCAGGGCTGGGATGTGCCCTGCTCCTCACACAGCGGTTTCTGTCCTCCAACTGCAGTCAGCCTCAGGTCAACCCTGTCCCAGCAGCCGGCTGCAGCCCTGCCATGCACAGCTTTGTTTCCTGGGACCTCAGTGGTTGGGTTGGAAAGGTCACCTATCAGTGAGTTTCCTTCAGAACGCCCTCTTGCTGCTCAGGTCTATCTTTCTATCTTTTTTTTCCTTTTCCTTTTCCTTTTTTTTTTCTCCTTTTTTTTTTTTTTTTCCCCTTTCTTTTTCTTTGTTTCCTTGTTTTTTCTCTTTTTCCTTTTTCCTTTTTTTTTTTTTTTTTTTACTTTCCCCTTCCCCTACCCTCTCTCCTTCTCTTTCCCATTTCCCCTTTCTTCTATCCCTTCCTCTTCCTCCTTCCCTTCCCTTTTCTCCTTCCCTTTTTCCCTTTCCCCTTCCCCTTTCTCCTTTTCCTTCCTTTCCCCTTCCCCTTTTCCCCTTTTTCTGTCTTCCCCTTCCTCTTTTTCCCTTTTTCTTTCCCTTTCCCTTTCCTTTTCCCTTCTCCCTTTTCTCTTTCCCATTCACTTTTTCCTTTTCCCCTTCCCCTTTCTCCTCTTCCTTCCCTTCCCTTCCCCTTTCTCCTCTTCCTTCCCTTCCCTTCCCCTTCATCTTTTCCCCTTTTCCCATCTTCCCCTTCCTCTTTCCCCTTCCTCCTTTCCCTTTCCCTTTCCCTTTCCCTTTCCCTTTCCCTTTCCCTTTCCCTTTCCCTTTCTCTTTCCCTTTCCCTGCCCCTTTTTCCTGCCCCTTTTCCCTTTCCCTGTTGAAATGATCTGTTATTCCCAACTATCTCATCTTCCAGAAATCATCAGTGTCAGGAGAACATCGCTGTATGAAACTCCTCAGCTCATCCTGCTAGAGTGCTGACATGGCAAAGGCCTTGGTGTAACCAGGCAGCTGTGCTGTTATCCCACTTCTTCCACAAATGGACCAGAGGCTGCTGCACCAAGCAGGCACTCAGCCCCCAATTTCTCCCAGTTTCTCCCCCCAGTGCTGCACAAACCCCGCAGCCTTGCAGCTACCTGGAGCCCGAGGAGGCACCGCAGAGCTTTGAGTCGTGCACATCTCTGCAGTCAGAGGTTCTAAGGGCTGCTCAGTGGGATGGGCAGAAGAAACACACAGACCAGGAAGCAACTGCTGAAACCACCGGTGATTAAAATGCAATAAAATGTTTTCCTTCTGCTGCCGAGCGAGAAGCGCGGCGCGTTTTGCTGAGGAAGCACAAGTGGTTGTGTTCACTGAATGAGCAGCTAATGAAAAGCATTTCAAGCAGGAAGCAACACTGATGAAGATTAGGAGCCTGCTTAAATCTAGGAGTATGAAATGGCCCGGGCCGGATTCTCCTGTTTTACACCTGATTTGGCATTGATTTACTCCGCTCTACACCAGTAGGAGTGGAAAAGAGTGGGAGCACCGCTGGGTGCCAGAAGCTGCTCAGGAATGTGTCTCTGTCAGCAGAACGGATCCTTCCCGCAGCCCTGCGCAGGGCAGATCACAGCCAGGGGGATGTCAGCGCTGCAGCTGCCATTGTGCTGCTGCCAGTCCCAGAGTGGGAGCTTCCCCTTGCACCCATTCCTTCTGGGAGTCCGGCTGTGCAGAAAGCTGGCAGTGCTCAGCCCCGTGCCAGCATCCACATCCTGTTTAGGTGGGGATTTGTATCCTTTTTCCCTTTGCTGTTACGAGCCAGAGATTGCGGCCAGACGCAGGTCCCTGTGCTGAGACGTGCAGAACTCGGGAGCAGGAGGGATTCTGTTGGGGAAGGAAGCGGGAAGAGAGCAGGGAATGCATCCAACATGGAAGGCTCTTCTGCAGATTTGCTTTCAGGCACAGCAGCCTCAGACTCGGTTCAACAGCAGAAGGAACATTGCAGTGAGACTGGGCAGTCCTCACCTCACTGCCCCAGGGCAGGATCCTGTGGAGAATGGGGGTCAAGCAGGGGACCAGGACCATACAGAAACCCTGTGCAAACCTGTGCTCCTGGGGAGATTCAGTCCAAACCGGGCTAGTGCTGCAGCTGCTTGCTGCTGCAGAGGGCGGCCCATCTGGGGATTGCACCAGGAGGGGTCCATGCACCAGGAGGGGTCTGTGCAGCATGTGTGGGATCGTGGATCACTCCCTGCTCTGAACACACACTATCTGCAGAAGCTCTCCTGTTCCACAGTGCTCTCAGTTCTGCACACCCCGGGATGAGGAGTGCAGCAGCAGCTCCGTTTCTCACTCTGGCTCTCCTTATCAATCAAACAGAATGGATGCTCCAGGTTTCTTTCTGGGGTCACCCTACCCTTAGCCTGGGATTAATTGTTAGGGTAAAAAATAAAATTGACAGGAATTTCAGTGGTAGAGTTTTCTTTTAGGGATGACCTCTCAGCTCCCATCTCTAGGCAAAGCGTTGTGCATGCTTTTCCCATCCTCCTGCAGGGGCAGGGCTGTGATCCTTACAATAGCCTCCATATTCTTCTCCATGTCTTCACATCTCTTCAAGGCAGCGTGTTACAAAACCCTCCGTGTGTACAAACCTGTTTGGATGGTTGTTCCCTGCCTCATCTCTTCTCACTCCCTTCGGGGCAGGAGATGTAACTCACGCCTGTCAGTCGTTCCCATCGCAAACACCAGCATGTTGCTGAAGGTGGGCAAAGCTCCTTCATGGGCTGAACGCTGGCAAGGATCCATTCATTGTAAAATCTCAGCTCAGCCAAAGCCCCAGAAGGATTCGTGGTCAAACAAGAGCAGGCATGCCTCAGCCTGATGCTGAGAGATACTGACACAGAGGCTGGGGCAGCGGAGCGCATCTAGTGGCTGCAACACACAACTGGAGGCTTACTTGCACTCAAGCCTTGCAAGACACTGGAAACACAACCCAAAGCAGCAATCCTCCCGTGGCTTGGCTTTCTTGAACAGTCAGCGCAGCTCCACGCTCTCGATGGGTTTTGGCTTTCTCGTTCACGCTCACACACCAGCATGTTCAAATGTTCACTGCTCAGAGCACTGCTTGCTGTGAGTGCCCTTGTGGGTGTGCCGGGACGCAGCCTGGAGAGCTGCTGCACTGCCCGTGCCAGATTCCACAGCCTGGCTGGGATGTGCTGCGCTGTGGTTGCACCCAGATCCCATTAAGGCTCATTGCCTGGCTTCCTCTGCCTGCCCGCTGTGATTATCAGCCTGGATGCACCTGCGTGTTCCAATGCTGACACGCTGGGTGGTTCTGTTAGACGGGTTAAACCAACCTGCGCTGCAAGCACAGCTCACCTGACTGCAGCTGTGAAGGCATCTGGCGGTGGGTCCAGGATAACTATCCCACGTCCCTCCATAATCAGTGGAAAAAGACAGAAATCCCCCAAGGACAGTGAATTACGGTATCAGCTGCCAGCTCAGCCCAGGCAGATGGCACAGCAAATCCATTGGCAAGGCTGCGGTGCTGGGAGCCCAGCTGAGAACCTCTTCTGCTCAGCAGCTGATGTGTGATCTGAATTCTTCCCTTCCAGACTACGTAATGCTCTCCAGAAATCTGCAGTCCCTTGCAGTTGTCTTTTCACCAGGTCAGACAGGTCAGCCCTGCTCTAGGGAAAGGGTTTCATCCCCATCACTGCAGTCACAGCCCTCCAGCGCCGGAGTTCCCTGGAATTCAGCAGGTTTGGTCTTGCTGACGTCTTGTACTAAACCTCTTTTAATTCTGTTTCCTTGCTGGAGATAATTCTGCTGACCCCCCTCTGGCCCATGGCCCGATGAAGGGCTATGCAGAAAGTCATCATCATCTTTGAGTCTCAAAAATAGGATTTGCAAAATGTTTGGTTCTCCTCTGGGGCTGCAACAAAGTGTGCCTTCAAATTGATTTCCAGGAGCACAAATATGACCAGTAGTGTGAGGAGATAGGTAGTAAAACTATCAGCATGAAGAATCAGGAAGGTTTGTCGTGTTAATGACCAGAGTATTTGGAAGCACCCATCCTGGCAGCAATGTGAGAGTGAGAACAACTTGTTTCAGTTCAGACTTGGTTGCTAGAAGCTGAAGTTTATTGCAGTGTCACATGGGGTGAGTTTGCAATGTGCAAACTTAGGGGTGCTGCTGTCCCCAGAGCTGAACAAGGGCAGTTGGGATGATTCTTGCACTCTCTGCTGAAGCTAAGAATGAGAGGCTGCTGCTCTGCATGCTGCAAATACAGCCACAGCCTTCCTACTTTCATCAGCCACTCTAAGCAAGCAGCAGAAGCCCCAAGCTCATTGACAAACATCTCAGCTGCACTTTAAGCAGTTGCTTAAGTTGACCCATTTGAAGAAACTTCTTTTGTGCCTGCTATATTCTCTCATCTTCACTCATCTTGGCCATTTTATCTTCCATGCTAATTTCAAAACTCCTGGCACCATTCCCTTTGTCCCTGGAGAAGCCAATGAGTTGTTTGACCTATTGCTTTGTGAAGGTTGTGGCTGATTCTCCTTTGAACACATGCATTTGACACCAAACTACTTGGCTGCATTGTGGTTTCAAGCTCCTTTCCCTGTTTTCCATTGGAACATAACAAATCCATTCCAACAACAACAGCAGTTTTGATATCAGTCCCAACGCTGCTGCTTAGGTATCAGTTTAGTCTGGCACAGGTTTGGCCTGAGGTTCAATGACCTATGGCAGAATCAGAGGTTTGTTTTTCTGTCTTTGTTCCATTATTTGTGGTGGGGTCACTTCTTGAATGAAGCAACATATTCACCTTCTTTTGACAGAGACCACAGGGCAGGCTCAGAAAATGCCACATCTCAGCAAACACAGGAATTTTCTGACTTCTCTGAAATCTGTGACTTGGAGCTGCGGTAGCGATGGCTGGGAGGGACCCCAGAGATCTCTAGTCGAGCCTCTTGCTCAGAGTGGTGCAAAGCTAGTTCACATTTCCCAAAATTCACTGGTGAGTCATACTTGCAAACCACACAACTGAGCTGAGTCCCTCTTTGGGGTCACACGGGGAAATCTTGGTGTCTTTGAGATAAGAATGAACCAGATGCTCAGGGCTGAGGGTGGGTGACTGCTGTGGGTGGAAGCACCCACTTCTCACCTGATCAAGTCCCCACTGTGCCCCCAGAGGAGGTCAGCTCTCTGGGGAGGACCCTGGACCTGTAATAGGTTATGCTCAACTAATATATAAGCTATAGGTTACCGGGAAGCCATGAAGGCTTGGGAGGCCATTGATGCATGAGCTGATGGGGCCATGAAAGGCTGGGAGGCCATCGATGCATGAGCTGATGGTGTTTTCTCTGCTGGCAAAGTTGGATTAAGGATTTCCCCCATCTCAGCTCCCCATTCCTGCTGCTGCTTGGTATCCCCACGTCTGTGGATGGGGGGGTCTAAGGAAAGCAGTGCGATCAGACAGGTATAAAAGTTGTTCCCCCCAAACTGGTCTTCTTGTGTGACCACGTTGTCCATCCCCATTGCCACGCAGCTCCCCAGCAGCTGTATTGACACAACTGAAGGGGTGGAGGCAAGAATTTCTAAGACTGGCTTTGCCACTAAAAAGGTGTTGGTGGCACCACACCCTCACTGTGCCTGGGAACAGAGCAATGTGGCAGGAGGGTGAGCCTGGCGTGAGAAATCTGCGTATCACAAAGGCTTGGTGTATTCCAGCACCAGGCAAGCTTCAACAGCGTTCTATTTGCATCCTTACAAACAACAGGGCAGAGCCAAGCTCTAAATACTGTAATTTTCCCAAATTGATTAGTTGGAAGGAAGGAAGGAAAGGGAGGCGATGAGGTTGAGCTGTTTTGAGGATACCTATGGACTTGGGGCTGTCCGGTGGCCTTGATTTGAACCTACAGCTCCAGAGACCAAGAGGGTCCATCCCAGCATCAGGTGGGATATGCCCATCTCACAGAAGGGTTGTCACAGCGAAATGAACATTTTTCCTCTTGTATTTATTCAGGAATCTTCAACTGAAATGCTCTGTAGTGGGGCTTGGTTCATGAACCCACAATGCTGTATGCAAAAAATGCATTTGTCCCAAGTTTTGACAAGTTTTACCAAAACACAGTTTGTTTTCCCTCAAGAAAATGCAGATCAGCATGTCCTGTTTGGGTTGTGGGGAACGTGCTGTCGATGCCAGGTTCCTCGTGATCCATCTCAGTGCTTTGCTCCCAAGGAAGGCAGCACAGCCCACAGTTCTTTCCAGCCATGACAATCCCAGTGGTGTATTTTCTTGCTAGAGAAATGACCCAAAAGTTGGAGGCACAGCCTGGAGCTATGTCCATCAGACCCCATTGTCCCTTGCAGATGCTTTTGGAAGTAAATGTATTCCCCCCCTCTCCTCCCCAGTTAATTTACAAGCACCAAGCCTGGCTGTCCCCTCCATTTAACACAAGGCTCTGTGGGAGGCAAAGCCTTATGCTAACAGTTAAACATGATATGGGACGTAAACTGTTTTTCCATCAACAGCGTTTCAGGCTTGGATATGCTGCTAAAAATCCAAACTGGGTTAGAGGTAACCTGTTTCCAAAAGCTTCACCTCCTGTCCCACACTTTTACCCATTTACCTTGCTCTGGCAGCCCTGCATCTCAACTCCCAATCTTTAGAAAGACAGAAGTGCCCACAAGTTCTGCCTACAGCAATTCTGCCTTCATCTGAAAGCCTCCAGAGCTCCCATACAACATCGGCTGTTCCATGATCCATGTTCCCATGGCTCCAAAGAGTTCAAGACTTGGCCATGCTCAACTCTGATGTCAGGAAATGCCAAAAATGTGACCTGGGCTGCAAAACTGGGAACGTGACCAGCAGTATTAACTATGATTTGGGGTCACACCTGACCTCATGGGGCTGACTGCACAGGTGAGGACCAGCAGACCCAGGAGGTACCCGTTATCAATAATAGGTTGATAGTCCAGATAAATCAGCAAGGTTCAACAACAGAAAGGGGGATGGGAGGGAATCAAACACACTGAGATACAAAGCAAGGTGCAAACTTTAGTAATAAATGTCATTAGCCACTGGGAGGTATTCAGAAGGACTGTGTTAGCAGTTGTTAAAGCAAGAGTGTTCAGCTGGGACACTGGAGAGAGAAATGCAAAGGTTTTTATCAGGATAAATGCTGTGTTGTCTGTCTGCTACAGTGAGATTGGGAGCAAAGCATGTGTGGGCTGCAGCCCCAGTGCTCACAGCACACACAGCCGTAGCTGTGCCCTCTTGTGCCTCCATGTTGCAGTACAGCCTGCATGCCCCAATTGCACAGAACGCTGCAGCTGCAGCCATGCAGCATTGGGGCTGGCACCTGCAGCACCCAACCTCCTGCTCCTAGCTGCCATGACAGCTCTTCTGTGTCCTGATCACACAGCAAGTGACTTTGCTTCTTGCTCCTGTGGTCTTTTGATCCATGTCTTCTCCATCTGCTGCCCTGATATTCAAGATCAGAGCATCAGGGGAACAAATCAACACTGTCCAGAGTCAGCATCAGGTGTCGTTCAGCCCTGACATCTGGGCACGACTTGTCCTTTCCCCGCTGGTTATTTGGACATCTCCTGTTCCAGAAAACATTTCTTCCTCATCTTCAATGACTGCATGTCACCTGTGTGCAATGATTGTACACCATGCTGGTTCAGCCACACTGGTGTGAGCCATGCTGGCACGTCCCATGTTGGTGTGAGCCATGTTGGTGTGTCCCATGCTGGTCTACCTCACGTCTGTGTGTCCCATGCTGATCCGTCCCACGGTGGTGCTTCCTATACTGCTGTGTCTCACGTTGATGTGTCCCAGACTGCTGTGTCCCCAGTGCTGAGTCTCGTGCTGATGTCCCACACTGCTGTGCCCCATGCTGGTGTGCTCCATGCATGCAATGTGCTCTGCAGCTCCCTCAATCTGTCCAGGCTGGCTGGCTGTGCCTCTCCATTGCAGGTGATGCAGTGGTGACCCACATACTGATAATTCCTCTTCTGTGTCCCTGCTGTGCCTCATTTCTGAGAAGTCTGCAGGTATTGGCATGGGCACAGGAGCACTGCAGCAGATGGACCTGCTTGCCAGCTCCTCTGCTCTGCCACAGGAATATCAGTATCAATAAACATACTTAACTCATATTTTGTCGTCCATCCACAAGGCTGGGAGCAGCTAAAGCAAAGCGTTGTTTCCTTTCCTGCTGTTCCTCTTGCATTCATTTATTTCATTTCTGAGAAGGGGCAACTCGGGGTTGGCAAAGCAGGGTCTCCAGGAAGCAAAGGGTCGTTCTGATGTCTCTGTTGGGCGCAGGACATTCCCCATCTACCTGGGAGGTGGAACTCGGTGTTGTGCACCGACAGCTGAACTGAAACAGAGTTTCTGCACCCTGACAGTGTCACTGTTACTGTTGGTTTTGTTCTTTTTATTTCCTCTTCTTGAAGTTGAACACAGTTCCCCATTCTAGCAGTGATGTGATTCTATGCTGATTTGGCACTCTGATCCTGATGTCACACTGGAGAAGGAAGGTGGCATTTCACATGGTGCAGAAATGCAGCGGAAGACACAAAGAAATGCACACACAGAAAAACTCCTTGCTTGTCCTCTCCGAGCCCCAAGGGTTCGTGCATCCTGCTGATTCTATCGGCGCTGTCACAACTGCTCTGCATCCTGAGCAGTGCTGGACCATTTATTTAAGCATTTTGGTTACAATAATGGGGCAATGCTTCATCATTCAGGGCAGAAATAGCACAGGTGTAGAGGAAGAGGATTTTATGCAAATCTTTCGTTTCTTGCTTGTAGGAATCCAAATATATCTTCACATTTCACCTGCTCAGAAAGCCAGATGGCCCTCCTTGCTGGGCAGCTCCTCTTTGGGAGAGCTGTGTTTGCTGACTGCTGGGGAGACAAGCTGAAAAAGAACTCAGCACGTGATAAGGAAGTGTAATTTCCAAGAAAACAAGTATTTGGGGCAGCTGAAATTTGGGTTTCAGTCTGAAGCAGGCTGAAAATGAAACTTTCTGCATTTTCTTTGAATGGAGAACTCTCCAGATGTTTCCAGGTGGCCAAACGCTGCCCACCAGCTCCTCAGCCCTGGAAATCCCATTGAGTGGTCATGGCCTCACACTGCACCAAAGGAGGGTCAGGTTGGACATTAGGAAATATTTCTCCTCCAAGAGTAGTGATGCAGAGGGAATGGTGGAGTCACCGTCCCTGGGGGGGTTCCAGAGCCGTGGGGATGCGGTGCTCGCAGTCATGGCTCAGAGGGCAGTGCTGTGATGGGTGGACCATTGGACTGGAGGATCTTAGAGCTCAACTTTCCCAGTCTGAGATATTTCCAAGAAAAAAGTGGGGCGCTGTGAGTTGGTATTTTCCAGCCAATGCAGAACCAGCAGCAGTTTCATTGCTAAGGGGCTGTAAGTTGGGAGCAACTGGAAACCATGACTGCCTCTCTAATTTTTCAACAGTTCAAACTGTGTGGTGGCTTTTTTTTTCCCTAAGAAATAAATTGTGTAATCAGCTTGTAATGATCACTGAATTTTCTTTGGGTTCTGCACAGATTGAAGGTAAGTCACTGCAATGAATGTAGTTTTTGGGGATGACTGAGTCAGGCTTTCTTAAAGACAGTGCTGCGTTGAGATACGGAGTACCAACACTTCTCAGACTCTGAAATAAATCTGTTGGAGATCTGCTGAACCCTCCAGGGGAGGACAGCTCTGGAAGATCCCCATGGATGCCAAGACCAGAAGAGATGGCTCCTGCTGACAGCCTGGAATCAGCCTGGATCCTCTCAGTTCTTTCCTTGAACTCAACCAGTCAAGCATGCCTCCTCCTACAGCCCTTCAACCCTTAAATACAGATGTAACCACTGACGAGCACACTGCAGGACGAGATCAGCCCTCCCATGGCTATTTGCACTCACAATGCCCACAGCTCACGTTGCAATTCCCTCCATTCCCCTTTTAGCCTGTTCACAGGCAGACACACTGAGCAGCTCACCTTTCCCATCACGGTTTCGAGAGCTTCTTTTGAGCAGCCTCTTTGCTGGGCCTTGTTCCTGATGGTTTGTGTCCATCTCACAACCCAGTATGTGGCCTCCGCTCCCTACTGATCTTACAGGAACACTGCCATAGCATTTGTGTTTTTTTTCCCCCCCTTCTTGTAAATCCTTCATGACATCTCTAGATGTATAAAAGCATCATTATTCTATGTCAGCATCCCCTTGGTTCACACCCTCCGTCCCTGAGTGGCGGAGCAGACACGTCTGTGTTGTCTCAGCTTGGTGGGAAAGCAGCTCCCATCATGCAGATGCTGTAACAAAACGTCACTGAATTCCTTCTGCTGGCATCCGCCTGGTGATTTCCACCTAAAAAAGGACTCGTGAGACTTCAGAGCGTATGTCTTCTTCAAACAGGCTTCAAATATACTTTACAGTTCCATTTCTCTGCTGTTGTCTGTATGGCAAAGCGTGTAAAGCTTTCCCAAGGTTGCCCCTGGTAGAAGCTGATGATATCACGCAAGCATGAAGATGCAATTTGCACCCTAATGCTTTCTTCTTCTCCCCAAGATGAGGCCAGCAGTTGTACTGAATCTCAGAGCTGCAAATAGCTCACTCTGTTTTAGCAGTTTGAGTGCCTGCTATGGAGCACAGTAGGGTTTGCATCTGGTTCACCTCTAAGTTGTTACTCAGAATAGATGGTCCCTGAATCTCTGGTCTTTAGCTGTAAGTCAGGTGTCAGAAGTTCTCTGGATTACTAAAAATAAGTTGAGACAGTGCCGTGGGTGCCAGCAGGGGTCAGGCCATCTGGGCTGCACGGTCCTTCCAGCCTTGCAAACGATGACTGCATCGGGAACTCCACTGTGATCATCCTGCAAATATCTCCCAGGCCACTGGAGATCCAGAAGGGGACGTCCAGGAGGCAGAGATCCAGTGCCTCGATGGTGCCCTGCATCACCAGCAGTAACTCCATCAGAAGGGCAGAAGCAGCGATGCTGTGGGTACGGCTGCGGAAGCTCCTGTGGATGCTCTGAGCGCTGCAGGACTGACGAGGTCACATCGATCCCCTGAGCAATCTGACTCAGGGTCAGGGGGGGAGCGCAGTGCTCCTGTGTATCTCACTGTGATTTCATCACTTCTAACGTTTTGTGCCTATTTAAAGTTGCGAGTTCTGGATGATTTGGTTCCTGGTTACTTGAGTATTTCAGCCTATAAATGCAGAGGTCTAAATGTGGGTGAGTACAGAGAAGCTATGAGGTAACATCCTCCCGAGGTTAGATGCACTCCCAAGTGGAGCAATGTCTTCCTGCTGCCAGGGCTGCGACACCAAGCGCTGGGTGTGGGCTTTTCCTCGATGCAGCTGGTGCTTTCCTGGCACAGCAGGGGCAAAGTGGGAAAATACACAGCCAACCTGCAGTCTGTGCCATGGCCTCGCTAAGGGACCTCTGACATCCAACCTCTGAAGCTGACAACACGGCCATTGCTGGCCTTGCAGAGCCCACAACCCTGGTGGCCACATCTCCTGGTGAGGTGGGCTTGGGGTCATGAGTGGCTTCACATCTCCAAAGCAGGCGGCTCCAGCCTCGTGGGGCTTCCTCCAGAAAACGAATGGCATTTCCCAGCATTTGAGTTGTGTCCTGCTGAGAGCCCTCTTTGTCGTGTGACTTGGCCTCGTGGATCAGAGAGAACAAGGACGATTTCGTGGGAACTATTTCAAGAGGAGAAGATCTCTGTGCATCCACTACTCAGGCTCAAAGACTTTGAATGAATGCAAATAATTAGAGATTTCCAAATTCATTTGGTTGACCAAGCTACAAAACTTACGAAAAGAATTCTCTTTTGAGTGGGGCCATCATTTATCTTTTTTGATTATTATTTCACCCTTACAAGGCTTTTTTTCCCCTTTCTTCCTTCTTCAGGAAGAACGAATGGGGCAATTTTTTATCATGTTTTTTCCTATGACCGAAGAGCAGCAAGACTCTTCAATTCAGGAAAGCTGAGTTGAGGAAACACTGGCATTCAATGGGAATGAACATCCTAGCAAAATGCAGACAGTCACAATTTGTTTCTGCCAAGATTTATATTCGTCCCACCAACCTGATGCTGCCACGAAGGTAAGACAGCAAACTGATCAGAAATGCTCTCATAAAGGACACAAAAGAAATGCTACCTAAACTTTCCATTAAATTTCCTGAGCCATTCTATGATTCCATGATTCTATGGTGCAGGTGAGCTGAGATTTACACTATGGTGTAAATCTTAGGACTTCTGTCAAACTGCTCTCTGACATTCTGAGCAGAATGTTTTGCTCTCGTGTTCATGCTGCTGCTCAGTATGGAGCAACATGGAGAGTCCATCCACCAGCTGCGAGGTTTGACCACTGTCCTGCATTGACCTCCATGCTGAAGGCACACATGTAAATAATCCTATTTGGGGGATAGACCCTTGGGCTCTGGGCTGGCTTCCAGTTGACCAAGTGTGGTAAAGAGCAGTGAAGAAAACATTGGTTTATGGGATCAAGAACCTCAGTGATGTGTCTGAGAGCACAAACTGCCCTCTCCATTTGTTCTCTGCTGCTTCATGGTTTCCTCAGTGGGCAGCTCTGCCTCGTGGATGCTGTCCCCGTTCACTGAGCCCTGCTCCTGGCTGAACTCAGGCACAGATACTGGGAGAAATGATCAATGTGGGAAGCAAATGAAAGAGAATTCAGAGATTTTTATGCAGATTTTTGAAGGCGAATTCCATACAGCCAGGATGGGAGCGGAGATGCGGCACTGCTTGTGCCCTGCCCAGGTGCGCAGCTCCCAGTGCATCAGCAGAACTGTCATCCAAAGAGAAGATTGTGCCCTTGAAAACAGAGAGAATCCCATTGAGTGAAGAAAAATGTTAAGTGCCAGAAAGGGAAATGTCATCTGATGAGCCTGAGGCCCATTCGAGGAAGAGATCTGCTGTTTACCTCTCTCTGCACTGTGAAATCTCTCTTAAACAAACACCTGCTGACACAGAGCTGCTATGCATTGGATTGGCAGCACGTTATGCAGAGTGTTATCAGTCAGCTAAGGAGAACACTGCACCTTTTTCAAAGCTCTTTGCCTGTGTCCGTGGCAGACAAGGACTTCATTGTTTGTTCTGTATCTCCCACTTCATCCCGGGTGACTGAGACACTCGTGTCCATCTTTGCAACCTGAAAAGCTGAGATTTTTCCTCCAGAGAGCACAAGAAGGGCCCTTGCAGTGCTGTGATTGCCTCTGATAGCAGGGCCCCTGCACTGCCACCACTACAAACAAAGTCCTGGCAAAACTGGTCCTTTCCATGCTCAGAGCAGAAGACATCTCAGGGCAGGTCTGCAAAGTTTTGCCATCACAGGAAGCTTTCTGCCATCACAGGAAGCAGAGAACTGCTCACCTACAGCCCACACTGCAGTGCTTGGCGTGTCCTCTCTACCCCATGAATCCTCCATGAGCCTCTCAGTCTGATTGATGCTGAAGCTTCCATTGAAGCTGCACACTTGAAATCAGCAACTTTTGCACTGTCTCCTTTGGGGTCTGTTCCCTAACTTGCTCTAGAGGTTGGTGTTGATCTCCTGATGTGTCCCTGCTCCAGGTGCTCTGGGGAATCACAAGTGACAGAAAGTCTGCCTGGGAAATGAGACGGGGTGTGAAGATTGAAGTCAATGGTGAAGGGTAGGAAGTGCACTTGGAGCAGAGTGGAGACCAACTGGACACAGTGGGAGGTGTCCCTGCCTACAGCAGGGGGTTGGAACTAGATGATCTTAAAGGTCCCTTCCAACAGAAACATTACAATTCTATGGTTCTGTGGTAGATTCAAATCATAGAATCATTCAGGTTGGCAAAGACTGCTAAGATTATCTAGCCCAGCCATCCACCTACCACCAGTATTGCCCAATACTGACATGGCAGCTAATCAGATCTGCTGCGTGGAAACACAGCTTTTCTGAAGAAGGGCTGATGTTGGAACAGCGCAGGGAATTCTGCCTTAGAGCCAGAGCCCCGTTCATCTATTGGCCAATGAGAGTGAACCGAGGATCAGAGATCAGGGGGGAGTGCTACTGCTGTGAGCGGAGATGCAGTGGCAGAGTTTGGGGTCACATCCATGGAGCTGCTCCTGAGCCGTGGAGATGTGGCACTGAGGGATGTGGTCAGTGGGCACGGGGGGACTTGGCGATCTTTAATTTATGATTGGGAATCAAGAATACGGATGGATGCCTGAGGCTCTGCATCCCCACCAGATTTCCAGATGCTGTGGGAGGTGGGGGATTCAGCCCAGGCAGTGCAGCAGGGCACGACCTGTCTGGGGCAGGAGCAGGTGATGCGATGCAATTGCTGCATCCATGTGTTCAGTGCGAGTGCTCACAGCGAGTCGTGAGCACCCAGGGCTCTGTTCCTGGCCCTGCATAAATCATTGTCTGCGTTGTGATGCACCAGACTGAAGGCACAGAGGGGCTGCTCGGGTTCCACGCCGCCCAAATTGTTACGACACCAAAATTTGCATGCATATGCTGTGGATTATCATATTATAGCCAGACGGGGGCAAGTTCATTTCTATAATGACATCAATATGTTAGAAATGTTCAAAGAAAAACAGCGAAACCATTTGGGACTTGGAAGAAGAAATGAAAAGCGTTAATATTTTTGGCACGGCTCTCTGCTTCAGCAAGGTCGTGCTCCAGCCCATTATCATCTGTGAAGTGTGCTCAGGAAGAGGAAGAGGAGCTGGTTTGGAGCAGGTAGGTGCGATGGGATGGAAGGCGCAGAGCTGCGTTTCAAGCAGAGAACCTTCTGCAGTCACTCAGCTGAGATCATGGTGCCCCGTTTCCTCCCTGCCGCTGCCGCTGATCACCTTTTTCATCTGTACTTCTTGTGATTCAGATGGGGGGGGGAATCATTGTGATAAATACTGATGGGCTGCTGTGTGGGAATGGCGCTGCGTGTTGGCAGATGGCTGCTCTTCAAGAGTGGTGGGAATGGCATAGAAATGAGTGGCCGGGATGGAACCTCGCTGCTGAGCAGTGGAGCCCAATGATTCCCAACACTGGTTCCTCCAATTCCACCCAAGACACCCGCTGTGCACATGACAGGGACAGGGATGGAGGATTCCATGGCATGGTGACCCCGTGGCACACAGGAGGGGTTTAACGCTGCTGGGAAGGGCAGAGGTCTCCATCCGCGACCCGGGGAATAGCACAAAACCCGCCTGCAAATTCCAGCTGCCTCCAAACGTGTTTCAAATGAAACATCCTGAAGACTTTTAAGCACTTGAAAGGGTTGAGACGCTAATTAATTCTGACGACGTGTATGTTTTAATTATTCACTGACGCTGTGCTGCTTTTTCAAGTAGAAAAGGGACCGAGCTGGAACTTTTTAAAGTGTCACTTCCTCCGCTACTTAAAGCGAAGTAATTGTGTTTAATTAAACTGAGACCAACAAGGCTCTATTGTGCGACGCTTGCGAAGAACCCTGTGAGATAGGAAATGTCAAAGATTAAACAAACCTCTTCTTAAGCAAGCAAAGGGGAGAGGTGCCGCTGTTTATAGAACCAGAGCCAGGAGAAACACAGTCATTAGGAAAAAACAGGTCATATGGAAAAACAATACCCATCTCGACAATCCTTCATGCAGATACGACTTGAAGTTCATTACTCATTGTATTCCTGCACAGAAGGCTTTTTGTTCTGCTTTGCACTTCTTTCATTCAAGTGGCGGTGGGAATGCGTTCGGAGGATCTGCTTCAGCAAATGAACCCAGATGCATTTCATGCCATTTTTGATGTAAAGGTTGAACGAGGCTGCAGGGGAGGAAAACTGCATTTAATTAATTGATACGTGTGTATTTTGTCACAAATAGATGCGTTTCCAGCCTCTTCCTTTCGTATTCGTGTGTGGTTGAGGGGGCAGAGAGCACATGAGGCTATTTCCTCGTGTGAAGCCTGCTTTAATGACTCGTGAAAGAAGGTGACTGTTAACTTTAAACTCCAACACATCGGTGCGTGTGCTCACGTACGTAGCAGTGATGGGAGATTTCTCGCTGCCTGGATTTCATCCCATGTGTCCCGATGACCCCAAATGCTCATACAGACATAAGACACGTGTCATCAAAATGCACTTTAATTCCCCTCCTCAGCGCTTAGAGCTATTTTCCACCCCAAAAGGTGTAACACACACAGACAGCTCATGGATGCTGGGTGTGGGGATGAGGCACTGCTCCAGGCCCAGCCCCATGCTTTACATCCCACATTTGGGGATTCCGGAGTGCTGATATCCATCCACATCATAATCTGGGGTGTTGGACACAAGCGGACATAGCAGATGTCTCTTTCTGCTTGCAAGGTGTTAGACTTGACAAGGATTTAATTAAGAGCACAGACCTGGCAGAGGCTCCTGGGTCATTGAGTCCAGAGCCTGAAATAACACCGTGTCCCATAAATCCCCTCCTGGGCAGCTGCTCAGTGGTGGAGGGGTGGGAGGTGGTTGCACCCTGTGCTTCCAACCTGCCATTGCAGCATGACTGCTGTCCTCGTCCTTCCCCAGAGCAGATCTTGCTGGACCTCATCCAGCTATGAGCTGAGGTGCCCTATGACAATGAGAAAGATTTTTAATGGAAACTGTTCAAAATCACTTCAACCAGTTGATGACACTATTGGATGTGATGCCAGCACACGGGCAATTTTGTGTAAATGGTCGTAAAAAAGGACATGAGAGCCCCACGGCATGGAGGAAAACATGAGACAGCTACAACAGCACGTCTCATCGATCTCCATCCAACCTTGGGTGATGATGGTCTGTTTTTCTGTCCATCACCCAGGCCTTCAGCTGGGTGATAACTTAATCTATCTACTTGCTCCATGCAGAAAGGATATTCTAGGGCATAACTCCTTCTTAGAACATCCTCACAACATTTAATGGCAGAAAATGAGTTGTTGCTTCCTGCTTGGGGTGGACAAATGCCGGATTCCAAACCCTCAGTCCTTCCTTCCCCTACAGAGGGAGACACTTTAAACAGAACCTGGCAGTGCTGCCAGGGTTGGAAACGCAATTGTCACGCTGTTCTTACTCTTCCATTCTTCCGCCATGTGTTCCTATAGGTGTGCTGCTCTGCCCACAGCCCTGGTGTTTCCCACAGCCCTAATTTTCACCTCTTGGTCCCTCTGGTTGATGTGAGCGCTGGGCTGGGGGCTGTGAGACTCAGCGCCTTTAGGAGGTCTCGTGGGGTCCTGTGGCAGCTCCAGTGGGCTCATCACATCACCCCCACTGGTTCCACCCATGGCAAATTCTCTGGTGGCACACAGCATTGGGTCCACGGTCTCTGCACAGTCCAAGGTCTCTGCAGAGACCTTGGGGGGTGAACCATTGCAAAACTGCTACCCTAAACTTGTGTTAGCAAAATACAGAGCCAGGTGTCCCTTCCTTCTCCTCATGCAGTTCCTAGTGCCCAGCTGCCAAATACCTCAGCACCCAGCACAGCCCTGTGTCCCGTCAGCATGCCTCCATTTCTCTCCTCTGCTGCCCAGTCTGGAAAGGAGTCTTCAGAACCACTGTTGGGTTGGGATGGAAGAGAATGGCCAAAACCACGATGTGTTCCTCCCCTCAACCTGCTGGTGGGAACACCAGTGGGTGTCCTGCCTCTCGAAGGGTAAAGAGACCCTGTCCTGCTCGTCTGGGAGTATTCTCTGTGTAAAGCAAAGGTGCTCTGTCATGTTTGGACAGCAGGGCTCTGTCAGGGCTTAGCTCTGGTGGAGAGATAGCTGAACATTCTCCATCAAAATAATTTCCAGACAAAACGGATTTTCATCGACACAGAAAACTGTATCTTAGGGGAGGGTTGAAATTTCAGAATCTCATGGAGAAAATGAGGCTGGGAAAAAAATAAAAAAGAAGGAGGAAAAGAAAAACAACCCGAAGAAAAAGCCCATTTTTGGTTTCTACAGAAAATGGTGAATCTTGCAGAAAGCAGCCACTGCAGTGTTTGCTGTGAACCCAAATAAAATGCTCCTGTTGTCCTCAATCCAGAGGCAGCCTGGTGCTGGGGGGTGGCCCCTGTGCACTATTAGCCATGTTTCCTTCATCTGTTTGCTCAAAGTGCCCCAGGGCTGTCCTAGAGGCAGAGGATGCACTGAGATAACGCACAGATTCATTAGTGCCCTTGCTTATTAACCAAGACCTCCACATCAGTGATGTGGCTCTGCAATTATGTCAGCAGACGAAGCTGTTGGATGGAGGAACACCAGTGCTGGTGCTGAGATGACGAGGGGAAGAGAGAAGGTTGAGAACTTGGCTGCGGACAGAAGTCAGGGGCTCAGGGTTTAGGAAACACAGCAGCAGATGTCAGCTCCACTGCTGCCCTGCAAAGCCCTCCACCTGCCCCCCCAGAAGAGGAAACCAGTCCTCCTAATCAGAGGTGCCTGTTTGCAGGGATTAAGTGGAGCTCAGGCCGTCTGAGGACCTTACTCTTTCCTGAAGGGATCCTGGTGATTGAAAGAAGTCTAATTTGCCATCTTCATTACCGGGACTGGGACTGAGGTGCTGTGATGAGCAGTGCTCTGCCCAGTGCAGCGGCTGGCTTTTCAGAAGGATGGCTCAGTGCATACAGCACTTCATCTTCTGGTCAATGGCAAATGCTTCACTGCTTATAGCAGACAGTTCTCGTGGGCCCACTGTATTGCAATTGCCAAAAATATTTTCTTATCCTGCCAGGCCCTCCTCCCACCCATCTCCTAGGAGTCCTGGGCAGGTCTGTATAGGACAGAAATGGACTGTAGAAGTCTTGCTCTGAGTGAGAGGCGTCTGGAGACCTGCAAAGGTCCTCTCCCACCCATCTGCTGTGATGAGATCCATGAAGAAGCAGGAAAGAAATGCAGATGGGAAACAACAGCTGCATTTATTGGCCTGAAGGGAACAGAGACACTTGTAGGGGAGCCAGGCGAGCTGGGGTGAGTCTACTGGGCAAAGCCCATGGCTGGAGAGGTGCATTTTCAGAGCAGGATCCTTTGACTGGCAGCTGCTCACCCACAACAGGTTGATCTGTGGCCAAATAAGTTGCAGCCATGTTGGCATTCAGTAAAATCAGTAAAAATCCAAGTGCTCTGACAACAGGCGGGTGTTGGAGGAGCTCCGTAGGAACAGGCTGCTTCTGACACATGCCCATTTCTCAGCAGCTGGCCTTCCTGACAGCTTGAATATCTGTTGGGCTCCAGTGGGATTCAAGGCTGCAGAGTCAGTGACTGGCATCTAAGTGCACTGAAAGCTGCCACAACGAGGGCATCATAGAGGGGTTGGAGTTGGAAGAGACCCTAACAGCCATCAGATCCAACTCCCCTGCAACAAACAGGGACCCCCACAGCACCTGGGGGTGTTCAGAGCCCCTGCAGCCTGACCGTGGCTGGGCAATGTGTCTGAAAGAGCTGAGTTGGCTTTGTTGTTCAAAGGAGCCTGGGAACAACTCGATTATTGGACTGGGCATTCAGCAGGAGAAAACAGAGATCTTTTTGGTCTTCAGGTGTGTGACCTGCTTCAGGGAACGATACTTGGCCAGTCTGCTCCTCACTTTTTCCATCAGTAAATTTGGAGACGAAATTCACCCAGATCCAAGAGGTTTGCTGGGCAGAGCCGTAAAACGCCACGGGGTTCTTACATAGGAAGTACATATGAAGCTCCAATATCAATTACACGCTGAATAGACAGTTTCCATTGGTTTGGATAGCCCAGGAGAGATGACAAATGAGTTCTTTCACACACAGTGGATGTACAGCCTGCTCTGGTCTGAGGAGAAGCTGTGGGAGCAGCGAGATGAGCATCGAGGTGACCGCAGTCCCCATCCCCACGGCTGCAGCTGGGAGAGGCTCATCCGAGCAACAACCCAACAACCCAAACCCACCAGGGCTGCAGATGCACGACGCTGCAGAGCTGCATGGGGGCAGCGGTTGGGCTGAAGATGAGGTCCCAGATTTGGTGCCACGCTCAGTCAGGAGCCGAGCAGAGGCAGCGTGTGGGGCATCGTTCCTCCGGGGCACGTAGATATATTCTTTTTCCTGCGTGTAAATGATTAATGAAGGGTACTGTGGAAAGCAGAGGCACTGTTGCCACAGTAACTGAGACGGGCAGCGGGCAGGGGCTGTGCACATGCTGAATACTGAAGCGATGATCTTCGTGCATGCTGCAGTTATTTTAGCCTTCATAAGACTCTGGTTAATTATTAACACCGTAAGGTCCTAACCTAAAGGAATATTTATAAGTGTGGCTATGTGCATAAAGAATCCCTTTCAATTTTCTCTCCCTGTCCCTCTCCCTCCCTGGGTACCATTAGAATTTTATCACCCTAACGTCTCCCATTATCTCACTTTCAACTACAGTATAACTTATTACCATCTTTAATTTTTAAAAAGGATAATAACGCAGGAGAAAACAGGAGCGTGGGAATGATTCATGTTCATTCACCTCCAGTGCCTCTCCTTGCTCTGGGAACTGCTGTTCCCTGCCCCACAGGGTCAGTGTGGGGCTGGAAGGGAGCAGATCCTGCTGCAGCCAGTCCGTGTCCCTGCTCAGTGCCAGTGTCCCCCTCATCCCCAATGGCACCACTTGCCCAGGCTGTCCTATTTTATTCCACCTTTGCCATCTCATAGCTCAGGGTGTTGGACACTCCCTTCTACCCAGATGAAGCTGTAGGGAGAGCCATGAGATCACCTTGTCCTGTGTTTTCCCAGCCAGCCCTCTGCCCTCTTTCTCCTCCTTAGGAGGAGACTACCACTCTCATGGTACCATCACCATCCATTGAGTTCCCTGCTCAGCTTTTGCCCTCCCACACAATCACAGACCCCAAAAGCCTCCATACCACAGAGCTCTCTGACCCTTCCTTGCTGCACGCTCCTCTCCTCTCCTCTCCTCTCCTCTCCTCTCCTCTCCTCTCCTCTCCTCTCCTCTCCTCTCCTCTCCTCTCCTCTCCTCTCCTCTCCTCTCCTCTCCTCTCCTCTCCTCTCCTCTCCTCTCCTCTCCTCTCCTCTCCTCTCCTCTCCTCTCCTCTCCTCTCCTCTCCTCTCCTCTCCTCTCCTCTCCTCTCCTCTCCTCTCCTCTCCTCTCCTCTCCTCTCCTCTCCTTTTCCTCTTTCCCTTCCCCTTCTCTTCCCACTGGTGATCCTGTTGGCTCCATCCTCTGAAGGTTGGATTGGACCCACTCTGATGATGGACCCATCACACCGATGCCCTCAGCTGATGTTTTCATGGCCCCTGTTCCTTGAGGTGATGATGTCCAGAAGGTGCAGGATGCTGCAGGAGCAGGTGCAGGACACTTCCTTCTGCGTTAAGCCTCAGTCTAATCTCTGAAGATCAGCTTAAATGAGATAGAATTAAGCCCTGCACGCCCCTCCTGTATTCCTTGCTGCCCATTATGATAATGGAGTGCAGGTGTGCACACACATTTCCTGTCCTACCTATGAATCTTCCTAAATTTTTATCCTCAAAGGGGCTGCAATCCTGTAGGCAATAGGAAGAAGAAGAGCGATTGAAGTACATTTCAGAAAGAGAAGAGGTTTATTTTTTATGGCTTTCAGGAAGATCTGGGTTAAGAATAAAACTTGCCAGGGTGGGACCCTTCTCACGATCTGATTCAGAAGCTGCAAGGCGTGCCCTCTGTTTCTGCTCCCAACATCTGGCCTTAATGAACTGCTGGAATTAAAAGCAGCAGAATTGGTGCTTTAAGCCGCAAGTTGCCAAGCCCACATGTTTTGAGTGTCTTAAATGACAGAGCAGGAATTGGGAAGTTATCATGACAGTGGATGAATGGAATCCGGGCAGCTACGCCACATTTTTGGCAAAAACTCTCGGAGCTCAGAGCAATCTTTTGTACACATCTATCAGCAGACAAACAGCACGTATTCAGCAAGGGAGCAATTCTTAAGACCAGGCAAAGGAGAGCCCTTCTTCAGCAGAACTCTCCAGCAGTAAAGCAGTGAGGGAAAACACGGCAGCTCTAGCCATTAGGGAAGAAAGAGAATGAAGGAGAGAGTTGGGGAGCTATCAGTATCCCAGTTATCAATACCTCCAGTTGTTATCAAAATCCCCAGCCTGTCTGGGGAAAAGGCAGGGAAGGCTCCCACACACCCACCTGTGGCCCCTTCTCCTGATGCATCAGGGCTGGAATTCACGGCATGTGATGTGTTGGCATTTCTGACGGCAGAATGAAAACAGGAAACATTGGCAGTGGACACCCAGCCCAATGCGGCCCTGCAGAGCTCAGCTGTGTCATGGATGGGTCTTGGGCGGCCAGGTGCTGGGAAAGCAGCACGTGAGGAAGGATAGAAGGGGCTGAGAGCAATGGCTCAGGGCCCAGCAAACGCTCCCAAGGCTTGCAAGATGGAGAGATGGCACCAGGCACTCAGGATCAACAGCAGTTAAAGGCGAGTGGTGCAGAATACGGGTCTGCATGGGATGAGGTGCTGCCATGGAGCTGTTCTGTTCCCAAACCACTTGATTCATGTCACAGCCATTGAGATTCATGTCGTGGCCACTAGGACTTTGTGTCACAGCTGCTACAAGTTGCTGATGCATTCTCATGTTTGCTGCTTCCATACTGTGCACTCTGCTCTGCAAACACAGCTCTGGGCTTCTGAGGGAAACACCAGTAAGTGAGGCCAAGAGCTGAGGAGCTGAAGCACGCACCCAGCAGGACGCCAAGAAGCAGCAGGACGCAGTGCTTGCAGAGCCAAAACTCGAGTGGGAGTTTCAAGCATTCCTCGGATTGCTCAACCTCTACCACAGCTTCCTATTGCACGGAGCAGCTGTTGCTGGAGCCCTCGGTTGCTCTCTCAGTAGGGAAATTGTATGGAGATAAACTCATGAGCGTGCAGAGATCTCCAGGAATGTCAGGCAGTCATTGATGTCTGATTCAGGGTTCATTCATCTGGGTGAGAAGAGACAACAGAGGGTGCTGTGTTTGCATCGTGTGGCGGTGCTGAGCCGTTCTGAGCTGTGTGCTGCTGGATGGGATGGAGGGAATGGGGCCTGGCGGGCACTGTGCCGTCCACTGGGGGAAGTTATGGACAAATGGGCAAGGAAGCACTCATCCCAGTTAATGAAATCACGGCGTTCAGTAATTATGTCTGTGGAGGAGCAATTGAAATCTGCCTCTCGGATTTCTCATTAAACACAGGCGTACCTTTTCAGGTGTGTTCCAGTGGATGCTGTGATGACGAGGTTGTTTACAACCAGGATGAGCTGGCTGGTGGTAACAATGAGAGATCAAGCCGTTCCACTCCAGATGAGGCTGCTGTAGCATAACCTCTCCCTCCCTTGCCTCTATTTGTAGACCAGGGTATGAGAACGGCTGCTCTGGACCCACAGTAGTGCATGATCCAGCTGGAGGGGTGGGCCAATCCCTGGAGAAACCACGTTTTGACTCATGCATCCACAACAGCTGCTTTCAAAAGAAGCTCTAACAGTATTTGTAGTGAAGGCTTGTTGGTCCTCACTTACAACACATCTAGGAATGCCGTGTTTCCTCAAATCAGCCTCGCCAAAGGGAGATGTAATGAGCAGTGCTGAGGAAGCCACGTCCATAGTCCATACTCCTGTAGGTGAGCCTTCATGAGCAGAGCTCTACAGCTGCAGTAAGCATTTACTTGGAGTGGTCTGTGCTGGCCTTGGCCTCGCTGCCAAAAGGTAATGCAGAAATCCCTGCTCTTTGTCATTGGTTTGAAACACCTAAACTCTTGTAGGTGACAAGTGAGCAAGTGGCCCTTCCCTCAAAGCAGTGCCTGGATGGGGGGAAATCTGCGCTATCTGATGTGCCCCCATGGACTATGCCATCCCCAAGGAAATCTTGCTGTTACCTCCTCCTCTCCTGCAGCAGCATCAATGGAGCCGTTGTCCACTTTGCTGTTAGGACCATAGCGGAGCTCATTTGTCTCTGCTGCTTCAGTTCTGTTTATTTTGCCCAACTAACACGACTGAGGGCAATCCGTTTGCAGATTATGTGTGTTCGAGCATGGAAAGAGAACAGAGAGGACGGAATGTAGAAAAATGAAATTTTAGGGGAAATATCTCAATGAAGGTGGTCTAATACTGTGCCAAGGAACCGTCTCTTAAAAGCTGTAGTGGGTGCTCAGCACATGGCAGGAACGTGGAACAGCCAGGCCCCAAAGAGCCAAACAAGGAGCATAAATCCCCAGGAGGCAGCAGAGGTGCTTGGGGATCCTACATTGCTCATCTTTTTCCTATTGCCTACAGGATTGCAGCCCAAACCTCATCATTCCTCTTTCTGCTCTCCTCTTTCTGGGTCCGGCTTTTCCGTTGTGCAGATTTTGCCTTTCATTGCTTCCATGGTCCGACAGCAAGCAATTCCTTCTCTAGTTTGGTACGTCCTCTCGACTCTGCCATCTGAATCACAGCTGGGAGATGCAGCCCCTCAGCCAGGGATGGGATCAGGAGAGCTCTGGGAATACCAGAACTCCAAGTATCAATTCCTGTAGCATTGTTTTACCCCAACAACAAAATCTGGGCTGTCATCACAATAAGGTACATCCCCTTCCAGCCACACGTTTTGCAAATGATGTTCCTGGTGCTGGTGACTTCTCTCTTCATTTTCCCCCTCACTTTTTTCAGGGATTTTTTCCTTTCTGACTTTCAGGCATGCCGTTCTGGGATGCACATCACCCAGAGGTGACGATGTATGCCTTGCTCACTTTGCACACATACACATATCGCTCCTTTCTGTGGCAGCTGTTGCAAAATTCCCCATTTGCAGGGCAGTTACTGCAGGGACACTCAGATCCATAATTAATTGTAGTCCAGTTTTGTCTTGATTACTTACCCAACTGCTGCTGGTTTTGCTAGTCTAGCCCTGCCAATCTCCATCACAGTATTGCTTGCTAGGCCAGTGCTCAGAAGTCCCGTGATCCACAGGGGAATATCTCAGACTTTTATACCAAAAGTTGTCCCTGCATTGCCACCATCATCAGCAGACTGCACGAAGACTTGCAGCTGTGCAAGGGATGACATGGAAGGTGTGCAGTGCCTCGCTGGCAGCCAGAAGGATTTGCACGGCCAGGCCAGGACGAGCTGCACAACATCCTCGTTTCTAATGAAAACATGCATCACCATCACAATTATCTGCTCTGCCTTTTAATTAAAGGGCTGTTGCTTTATCTGCCTCTGCTTCCTGCCCACCCCCATCGGAAGCCTCCAACCGAAGTCAGGCTGCAGCGCCCGATTTCCTTCCTGCAGGGAGCAGAGCAGAGAGCAAGGAGGGTTGTTTGCATCACTGGCAGCTCTCCTAGACATTGTTTTGTCTGAACTTAGGTCAGATGGTGAGCAGGAGGTGAGCAGGGCAAGAGGTTTTGCTCCCTTGTCCTGTGAGGCTGTGCCCCAGGTGTGCTCAGCCCCTGGAATGGGCATTGCTGCGGCCAGAGCTGACGGCACATCCACAGCTGGGATGGAGTTGTGACCCCAGGTGTGGCGGGCAGATGAGGAAGGTGTCACTGATGACCTCACATTGTGCCAGGAGAGGGTCAGGCAGATATTAGGAAAATCTCTGAAACAGAGGTGATGCATTGGCACAACTGCACAGGGAGTGTTGGGGTCACCGTCCCTAAAGGTGTTCCAGAGTGAGGGGATGTGGCACTGAGGGATGTGGGCAGTGGGCATGGTGGGGTGGGGTTGGAGTGGGGACCTGAGAGATCTTCTCCAGCCCATCTGCAGTACTGTGTCCAGGTCTGGAGCCACCAGTACAAGAAAGACAGCTGTTGGAGGGGGTCCAGAGCAGCCACAAGGATGATCAGGGGGCTGCAGCACCTCCCCTACGAAGACAAAGTGAGGGAGCTGGGCTTGTTCAGCATGGAGAAAAGAAGGCTGGGGGGTGACCTCATTGCAGCCTGCAGTACCTAAAGGGAGCCTACAGACAGGAGGGGAACCAATGCTTAGAAAGAGGGATAACAGCAGGACAAGGGGAAATGGTTTGAAGTTGAGGGAGGGAAGATTGAGGTCAGGGGGAAGTTCTGTGCTATGAGAGCGGTGAGGTGCTGGAACAGCTGCCCAGAGAGGCTGTGATGCCCCGTCCATCCCTGGAGGTGTTCAAGGCCAGGTTGGATGGGGCCCTGGGCAGCCTGGGCTGCTATGAAATGTGGAGGTTGGTGGCCCTGCGTGTGGCAGGGGGTTGGAGCTTCGTGATCCTTGAGGTCCCTTCCAACCCTGGCCTGTGATCCTGTGGTTCTATGATTTCATCATTCTATGATTCTATACAGCCATATGTGCAGACCCACCCTCGCACTCAGTGCTTTTAAGAGCAGTGACACTTGGTTTTACAAAACCGCGAGCTCACAGCCATCAAAATTTCTTTCTTTCCTCCCTCTCTCTCTGCAGACAGGGGGATGCCCTTCAGTCTATACCAGTCCTGCTGGGACCCACAGGGAACATAAACTGGGAGCTCAGCTCATTCCATCCCATTTGTGAGCTCTTGGAGTGCAGGGATGGCTGCATTCTGCACAGCTCAGTGTTGGCTCACAGGCCTTCTGTTTGGCTCCCACTGCCCCCAGCTCTGCTCCAGCCCTGTGATGCCACGCAGGCTGTGTGACACGGACACAGCGGTGCTGAGCTGCCCTTCCTCGGCTCTTCTCCCCCCCGAAGCACGGCAGCGTGCTGCTTGCTGCTTCCTTCCAGCTGAAGGCTTCAGCTCCTCCATCCCCTGGGTCTTCAGGGACTCTCTGCAGTGCTGGGGAGCACCTGGCCGAGGCCCACACCGCCTAATCACGTCCCCCTGATTAAGGAGAGAGAGGCAATTACCCTTATTTGTCTTGTCAGCGCTTGGATGTGATGTGCGGCTGATGGTAACAGGCAGCCGCTCCGCCTCGGGGCCGCCCCGGGTGATCATTTACATCGCAGTCAGATCTCGGCTCCCGCTGCCATCCTCCCTAACGAAGCTCCAGGTACCTCCCCCCCAGCACGGCTGTATCCAGGCAACAAAGACGGGCCGTCCCTCACCAAGGAAGCACTTAGACGAACACCTCCAAAGGCAAAGGATGCCGCTAATTAACCCTTGGGGCAGCGCTGAGCTCTGCTCCCTAACGAGCTCTGCATCCCTCACAGCCCAACGGAGCATCACTCCTACCTGCACTGCAGCAAAGCTGGCTCTTCTCTTTGAACGGCGCTTGGTGAGCGGGGAGGCGCTCGGCTCCAGGTGTTCCTCTTTGTGCTCGCGGCTGCTGAGCGAGCAGCACTTGCAGAAATGTCATGTCAAGCTGTCAGGACCTCCTGTAGCCCTTGATAAGGCGCTTAAGGAGTGTGATGGAATTCGGTGGGAATGAGGAGAGGGGGCTCGGTCTGATAGAGCCTGATCTGAAGTTTCAGAGACTCCACCAGGAGGGGGACCTGGTGCTCCCCTCGCTCTCTCTGAATGCACACAGTAATTCACCAAATCCTGAACGTTTCATTTTGGTATTTCTAATACTTTTTTTTTTTTTTTTTTTTTTTTTTTTACTTTTTGGAAACAAATTTATAAACACTTCGTACAAAACAGACACAGAAGTGATTCTGCCTCCTCCTCAATTCCCCAAACTCTTCAAAAATGTGCAATTTCAGCTGAAAATTCCTTCCAAAAAAGGGATGCAGATGGATACGTCCTTAGAGCAGACCACGGCTTGCCATCCCATTGCTGCCACACAATACCACCCCCACCCCAGTACAGACTGAGATAGATAGAATCCTTCAGGTGGGAAAAGCCCTCCAAAATCATCGTGTCCAACCATCCATCCACCACCACGTTGGCCACCTCCAAGTGAGAGCCAAGCCCAAATCCTTGTGGAATGGCCATTTTCTGAGTGGCGGGGGGGATAAGAAGGGCAGGGATGCCATGTGCAGTCCTGGCAAGATCACAGAGGTTTCTTCCCTGAATTCACATAATGCTGAGGTGAGGAGCTGATGGAGGGAGAGGCGGCGCTGAGCGTGGTGGTGATGGGACGGGGCTGTGCAAGGCTCATTAGTGGGGGCACGGGGGCGAAGGAAGCTTGAGCAGCTTTAAGCCACCATCTCTGGAGGTGTTCCAGAACTGTGGGGACGTGGAACTGAGGGATGTGGGCAGTGGGGATGGTGAGGGTGGGGTTATGGCTCTGGTTGTGGGGATGGATGGGTGACCTTTGTGGTCTTTTCACAATTCCACAATCCTACAACCTCGGCGTTTTTGCCTGCTCGGCTTTGTGACCTCGCTGTTCTCTTCGCAGATCCCGTTTGCTCGGTCTGACCCTGCTCCAAGGTGCAGACATGGGGCACGTTGGTCCACAGCACGATTCAGCTGAGAATCTGTACAGGTGCCACAGACCCCAGCAGCAATCCCAGGGCAGAGAGGTTGCAATCGCTGCTTCCTCTGTTTTCTCCCAGCGAGCGCTCACAGAAAATCCTTCCACCGAAGTTGCTCTTGCCTCACTGGGTGACTTATTAAGTGCCTCAGCGATCTCCTTGCAGTGCCTGGGGGAAAGCACAAGCAGCAATTCACTTCCTTGCACCTGGAAAGCCCTCCGGCGTCCAGCAGCCCCAGCGATTAGCAGGACCGGAGTGGCTGTTTTTGGGGAGGGGCAGCCTGGGGGCACTGCTGTGTGGTGGAAGCTTGTAGCTCTCTCTTTAATTGGAGGTGAATTTAATTTCAGTAATGAGCCTGGCACATTCCTGCTCCTGATTAGATTTGCGCGGTGATTAACCCAGCAGATATTCACTTGGCCAACAGCCCAGCTCTTTCCAGTCGCAGTGGACCGAAACCATCCGTGCCGTATTCCCACACTGGGAAGCAAGGTCACCAAAGGGCATTGTGGCAGAGGGATTCCAGCACACGCTGCTTTCCTAATATTGTGCTTGAATTTCCAGCTCCCCAAATTTGGTCCTGCTGGGAGGGCACCTTTCCCAGCCAGACCCCTTAGCGCCTGTACCAAGAATCAGGGCGCAGTGACGACGGCTGTGCTCACTAACAAGATTTTTTCCATCCCTTGGGGGCTGTCCGAAAGGGAAATAAGGCAGGATCAAGAGATTAGCATGTGGGGTTCACATCCACAGTTTGGCCCTGTTGGCATATTGTAATATGGCCCAGACGCTTGGGAAGGTGCTTGATGTAAGCCAGCATGACTGACATCTCCCCATACGGGATGTGAAGGCTGTCAGATCTCAGGTTATTGAGTGTCCCACTTAGTGACAAATATATACACCAGCTAAGTAGGGCACAGAGCTCCGGCTTCACCCTGTCTGAGCTCAGTCTGGAATCACAGCCACAGTTTTCCAGGCCCCTGTGACCACCTGCGTAGTGGCAGCACTGATTTCAAAGAGCTGTTCCTGCAGAAGGCCTCTGTTCCCTTGGAATCCAAGGGGATAACTGCTCCAGCAATTATTTCTAGGTTCTTTTTGCCTTGCCCCGCTCAAGGATCTTGCTCTGTATTTCACTGCTAGGCTAACAGCTCACACTGCATACAAGACCTCAGCAGGAGGAGGTGGTGGGGGGTCACCCCACCACCAGCACTGCACCGTGCAGCCCGAGCTCCTGCATGGGGAGGGGGCTGCACCTCAGGGAGCTCTGGAATCAAAGTGTGCTCTAACTGGAAGAGAAGACTTTAAGTGACATAAAACTGTAGACTCGTAAAGGTAGGAAAAATCTCTTAAGATCACTGGCACAGGTTGCCCAAGGAGGCTGTGGATCCCCATCCCTGCAGGCATCCAAGGCCAGGCTGGATGTGGCTCTGGGCAGCCTGGGCTGCTGGTTGGTGACCTGCACACAGCAGGGGGTTGGAACTGGAGATAATTGTGGTTCTTTTCAACCCAGGCCATTCTACGATTCTGTGGTCATTAAATCCAGCCACCAACCCGTCACTGCCATGCCCACACAGAACCCTAGTGTTCTTCTCCTGCCTGAATGCTTCTAAAATCATCTGGTCCAACCATCAACACACCGTGTCCACCCATAGAACCACAGACTCGGTCATTAAGGTTGGAAAAGCCCTGCAGGATCATCAGGTCCAGGCATCAGCCCACCGTGCCCACTCACAGCATCACTGAATCCTTCATTTTGGAGAAGACCTCAAAGATCTTCCATCCCCATCGTGCCCACCGAGCTGTGCCTTCACAACAAGCCCCCTGGGCTGATGGAAGCAGGGCAGCACCCTGTCCTTTGGATTCAGCTCAGGAAGAATTAACAGGGAACAGCGCCTTGAGAATTAAGAACAGGTGTTAGTCCAGACTCAGGCTCTCATGCCAGGCAAGGATTATTTTATTATAATTAATATTCTTACTTCTTATAGTTAATTACTGGCTGAATCTCAGTGCTACAGGACTGCCTCCATCTGCACTCCAGATGATGCTGCACACTTGGAAATGCGTTGTTAGAGCCCAGCAGCTTCTGCAGATGACTGACTATGCAGCCACCAGAGCTGGGGGGGATATTATGGCCTACAGTGACATCTCCTTGCAAGCTAATCCCTGCGAACTGCTCTGGGTGTGTTTGCCACCTCCTTTGTTCGTGAATATTTGGTCGAAAAACATTCCCTCGCAAATAAGCACTCGTGAAAAGCAAACAAGTCCTAATTACTCGTGCAAATATTCTCATCTGAATGCTTATGCAAATACACGTGCCCACGTGAGGTCCCGTATCAAACAGCCATGAATATGCATCTGCATGAGAAAACACACAAGGTGTGAAAGAAACCACATTCTGAGTGTCCTTCATTGGCTTGGAAAGGGAGCAGAAGGAAAGGCTCTCCTTGGGCTGCAGCTGAAGCTGGGCTCACAGGGGTCAGGCCATCAAATTACACATACTGTTTTCTACAAATATTAATATTAATTAATAGGATTTCAGGGAAAGTGATTGTTCAGCTTGGAGTAAAATCAGTGGGTCAGGAGATAACGATGGTTAATTAAAGCAGAAACACCCAGAATGCATTCTTAGGATCTAACATGATGCTCACAGAGAACCAATGGAGTGACTGTAAGGACAGAGCACGATGTAACTGTGCTTGTCATTCCTGTGGGTCAGATGGCACAAGGTGCTCTCCTACATTTTATGTGGAAGCTGAGGCAGAATGGGCTCTTTGGTGGTTGAAAACAGGCTCAGATGGTGGTGAGTGATGGACTGATGTCTGCTTCAAAACTGGTAATGGCTGAGGGCCCCAGAGTGACTCATCATTTAACGTCTGGACGATGACATGATGCTCAACATCAGCAATGCACATATGATGAAAGACCCAGTGAGGTGGGCATTGTGCGAAATAGCAGGACATCAATCCTACAGTTATCTGAACGAGAACTGGATGTGAAGACACCGGAGCAGCAGCCACAGGCTCAGGCTCAGAAAGGTCAGGGCTGGCACCAGAGAGCCTTCCTCTCCAGGATGGCCCAGCCTTGTCCAGATGGAGGTCTCCATTCTCTAAGATTTGGCTCAGCAGAGCCGCACAGCCATCCTGGTGTCATGCTGGGGTTGTCCTGCTCCTAATGCCAGGTCGGACTGCAGACCTCCATACATCTTTGCCCAGCTCTGAGCCGGGGACCCAGGCAGATCGGTGTCCCAGCAGCTCCCTCAAAACCCCATTGAGTGCAGGACACAAATCCCTGCCAGGTCCTGCACTGCTGGGCTGCACGGAAATCCCATCCCTCCACCTGCACTGCTGTGGGTAGGGGAGAAGTTTGTTGGGAACAGATTCCTCTCCAAACCCACCAGGAAATCCCGTAGGGTCAGAGGCACTTCGTGCTCCTGGCCGTGTGCTCTCTACGAGTTCAGACCGATCCCAAGTGACACCACAGAAGTAAGGGACAAGTATGCGTCCCTTCTAACAAGAGACATTCTATGGCTCTAAGGAACAATGAGACTCGAGGTCAGGAAGACCTGCTCACCCAGTGACCCCCCCACCCACACTGCAGCCAGTGGCACTGAGCACGAGCTCATTTTCCTTGCCTTAACAACCCACACCTATGGCATATTATATTTCTGGATAGCAGCGTGCAAGCAGGACACAGATCTGCGCTGTATACACGCACTTAGTTCCAGGTGCAGTTGCTCTTTCCCTGTGGTCACAGCCTTAATGTGCTGAGGATTTGCTGAGGCTTCTCTTTGGTCACCCTGCACGTGCTGAGCTGCCTGCATGAACACAATTACTTTGCACAAACGTTAAACAGGGGGACACCAAAAAGAAATCCAACGAGAAACATCGCCCTGCTTTCCTGTGCTCAAGTCTCATCTGAAAACCCATCTGAGATCCTTCAATTTTTCATTCTGAGATGACGGATGTGTTTGTCTAAACATCTGTGGTAGCTGGTTAACAGGATCAGGCCAGCATTAGACTAGACCAGATAGAGATAATCTTTTCCAGCCCAATAACAGCAATAACATTAATGCTTAAATCCTCCTCTTCAACTCCATTTCTCACCCAGACACGCTACCCCCAAACCAGGCAGTCGCACCACCAGTCCTGCTGCTGCATAGAATGGCTTGAGCTGGAAGGGACCTCATCATCTTGTTCCACCCCCTGCCACAGGCAGGGCCACCAACCTCCAGATCTGGTAGCAGACCAGGTTACCCAGGGCTCCATCCAACCTGGTCTTGAACACCTCCAAGAATGGAGCATCCAGGCAAGAAATAAGAGATGTTTCATAATTTTAAAAGTATTTCCTCTAATTGGTGGATGCATTTCACAGGGCTGCTGAGAACAGAAGGAAACACCAATGAACGATCACTGCCACAGTGATTTAATGTGTTGATGAATGCCTGCCTGATTTGCTACCTTTACTGGAGGAAAGCTGGTAGGCACACTTCTCTTCCAGATAGCAATTTTCCTAGAACAGACAGGAGTTTAATGGGTTTTCAGGAAAAACTTCTATACAGGAAGGGCTGTTAAACACTGGAGTGGGCTCCCCAGGGAGGTGGTTGGGTCACCACCCATAAATATGCTTAAAAACCATTTGGTGTGGTGAAAAGGACCTGATTTAGTGGTGGGTTGTTAGAGTTAGGGTAGCATGGTTAGGTTGAGGTTGGACTTAATGATCTCGAAGGTCTTTTCCAACCTGAGCAGTTCTACGATTCTATGATTCCATATTGATAGCAAAAAGCTTCCAACGCTGGGAAAGGAAGAAAGAAAAGAGGCAAAGACACCACGCTGCTGCACAAAGCCGAGTCCTCAGGTCATCACTGTTAAATACGACCACAGATTGGCGAAGCAAAGACGAACGTCCCAAACAAACCACTTGTGCTGCTCAGTCTCTTCTTTCTTTGTGACGGCGCTTTGATTTTCCTCCCCTTGACCACAGATCACACAGTGCACCGGGTCATCCTTACAGCACATCAGAGTGCGGGGTATTTTCCAAATCCTGTGATGAGAAACGTCGTTAAAATGCTGGCAAATGAAGTCTGTAGAGATTGACTGGGATAAAGCACGTGCAGGAATCCATTCACCACCACCCCGCGGTGACAGCGCAGCCACGATCAGAGCGAGGCAGCCGAAGGCACACGGTGACTCTTTAATGACAGGCATCAATTTAATTTGATTGCTGGGAATAATGGAGCGTTGCATTCCCTCCACACATTTCAGTGGATTTGAGCACAGTTCATTGGAAGGGACGTGTGTTTTTCCCTGGTGCTCCCTCTGCAGTTGGAGATTGACGCCCAGCTGCAGTGCTGGAGCCAAGTGTGGGGCGGACGGACGCACGGACCCGTCGGGGTCCCGATACTCCTCTTGGGGCACTGGTTTTGCCATTTGTTTCACTGCTTCATGACAACACTCTCGCCCACTTTGCCCACCCACAAAGACCAGAGGTGCAGTTTTGTCAGCAGTCCCACAAGCGCTGTGCACCAGGCCCCCCCTCCATCTCAGCTTGCACAAAAATGCTGCAGAAAAGGCTGAGCGTGTGCTTGGGACGTGCTGCACATCTGTCAATAAATCATGAGCCCTTGGACAGCAGTGTTTCTTGTCAGGAGCAGGTCAGAAGGAAAACATTTGCTCCAAAAATCACTGTATCTTTCAGAATCCCTTGGAAACAGGCAGCAGTCACACAAGCGCTTTCTTTTGGAGGGGTAAAAATCCCCTGTACAGCGCATGGTTTTCCTTCGGATCTACGTTTCCACAGTGCTGTCTGTGCAACCTCAGACATCGTCCCGTTCCTTTAAATGCCTCCTACTGTTCACTCCCATTCCAAGGCAATGTAATTTTCCATCTCATCCACAGAACGGTGCTGGTGAGGTCAGCTCTGCTGCACCTCCAGGGATGCTCCCACGGAGCGCTGTCTCAGCGTGATAAGAACCCACGCAAGAAATTCCCTGCACAAAAAGGAAAGGGAAGAGCAGGAGTCCCAAGCGCAACACACAAGCTGTGCTGATCCCTCAAAATGGGACTCCATCACCCTCCATGAAAAGGTTTGGATTGGATGGTGGGCAGCTGGACTGGATGATCTCGTAGGTCTTTTCCAACTTTGGTGGCTCTGTGGTTCTATGAAAAGCAGGATGATGAGCGAGCACCTCGATGCACAGAAAGCAGGAGTGCCCAACGAGGAGGTTTTACAGCCTTTCAAAAACAGGGCCTAGAAATCAGTCTCTGCTGAAACTTTAAAATATTAGATCTCAAAATTAAAATGTAAATCCGTAAAATTAAATCCCGGATGCCTGAAAAGTTTGGAAAACAAAGAAAATCAGATGCCACAATGACTGCAGTCACAGCACCATTGGATGCTGTGGATTGGAAGGGACTCTCAGAAACACCCCCCAAAAATAACAATAAAAAAAGACACCACAAAGCATTCAAAACCAGATGGCAGCTTTTCTTTTATTATTATTTTGCAGCAGTTTTGCAGTGTGTGAGTGAAAGGCAATATTCAGTTTCCAGTAATTCCTAGAGCTCCCCGCAGGCAGCATTAGTGTCATCCACTGCAAATAATGTGATATTTTCAGAGCTGAAGACATTTTTCACTCGCACAGATCCTAACTTTTTCAGCACACCTCGTGCCCTTTCATTGCTGTGCTGCAAATAAACAGCACATAATAGGAGAATTTCCTTCAAAGGTACAACAGGCGAGTTCAAGCGTTCAGCTGGAGGAATCGCTGCTTCCAAACACAAATATAACCTGACGAAATGGTTGTTTGCTCAAGAAGAAAAGGAGCACTGCATGGCAGAGCACGAGAAGCACCTCTATTGGTCAGTGATGCAGACACCCAGCTCCTGAAGCTTGTGGAGAAATTCACGCATGTCCGTCTCACTGTCTGACTTGAGGTAGTACGTGAGGTTGTGGTTGGACAGATGCAGTGTTTTCGAGTTGACAATCTGTGCAGTGGCGTTGCGGAGATTCATGCTGCCCCGGATAACGGTGCCAATGTCATCTCTGTCCCTGTGATGTGTGAAAGGAGAGTGAGAAAAATGCCAGGGAGCAAAGCACCGCCTCGACTCCCGGCTGGGGACGCCTCTGCCCCGCTGCAGCGAGCTCTCTGCCTTCCCTGCAGGGCGCACGGAGTTCCAGCCCGGTTCCAGCCCCGCTGGGCTCTGCCCAGGGTCAGCCCCTCTCCAGCGACTCACCAATAGTAGTGGAGCCACGTGTCCTTAATTTCAAAGCAGCGATTCTGGTACCAAAATATATAATTTGTCCATTTCTTGAAGCGAAAGACTTCTGTGTCCATGGCTGTGGGGATGGGGTGGGCTGAAAGCGAAAGCTTTTAGAAAGAGAAAGAAAGCAATTTTGTTCTTAAAGGGATCACCCAGCAATAGGTCATAGGATGATAGAATGGTTTGAGTGGAAAGGGACCTTCAAAAGCCATCTGGTCTGAGTCCCTGCAATAAACAGAGACACCTGCAGCTCCATCCGTGCTCAGAGCCCCTCCAGCCAGAAAGGTGAGGCACCCCGTGGGCTCAGGAGCTGCGCTTCAGCTCCAAGGGCAGAGCATTAAAACACTGAGCATTAAAACATCACAGAGTCAGTCTTCAGGTTGGGCTCAGTGGGTCCACGGCCAGGTGTGCGCATGGTGTGACACAGCTGCGTTGTGGCTCAGGTTGGAGATGGGAAAGGGCTCAGAAAACCTCGCTGGGATTAACCTGGGGAAGTTACAGCCACAGATACTCCAAAGACTCGTTGGTAGTTCAGCTGGCTTCTACATCAGTGCTCTCGAATTGAAAAATTACAGTTTGCCATCTTGAAGGAGCTAATGTCACACAAAGGAGAATGCTTTAATTGTCTGGAAGGCAAGCTGCAGCGAAGACAGTCTGAGCAGAGGGCAGGTGCTTAATTCTGCAGAGATCTCCAAGGAACAAACTGCTGCTGCACATCCACCTTCTGTGCTGCCTGGGGAGCTGCAGTGCTGGGGAGAGACAGAAAACGGCCCTTTGCAGACATGGAGATGCTCCCCAGCTCTTGAGCCTCTCCTGCCTCGCACTGCTGTTCTGCAGAGTGCTCCCTGCCTTCCCTATGGCTCTGCTCTGTGTGCCTCTTTGAAGAGTGTGAAATTCAAGTCTAAGAGAAACCTGTACTGTGCAGGCACGTTCCACACGAACGATGGAGAAAGAAGCTCCCATCTGACATTCAGCCCAGAGAGGGCTGATGGAGAAATATAGGAAAGAGAATCACCTTGTCTCTTAAATTCCATCATTCACAACACCACGCTATTCCCTAAGATTTTCTTGTCTGACTTTGTGTACTGAAATGGCTAAAATCAGCCACAGTCTCCTAATGAAGAGCCCCAAACGTCCTCAGGGGGATCTCTAGAAGGAGAGCAGCTGGCTGGTTGCTGGAGGAGAATGAAGAGTAGGTAGAACAGCCACTGAAGCCCTTTTAGGCCCCTGCAATGAATCGCATGCAGCAGTCTCAGGGAAAGATTTCATGCAAGCAGGCTGGCACAGACCTGAGATCCCTTTGCAGAGTAGAAATGATACAAGAGAAGCAGAACCTGATCAGAAGTGCCCAGGATTCCAGCAAGCACAACGTCCTGAATCATGTGTGGTTTCTGCCACTTTGGGATGCGGCCCACAGCCCTGGAGTTGCAGAAGAGAAAATGGAATGAACAGCAAGAAAGCTTGATCCGAAATAAAGAGGAGCGACGTGGGTGCGAGTATGTGCAAATGGGCAGAGCAACATCTGCTTTTTGAGTAACGGGTAATGTGTAAAGTGGCCAAGAAGGACAGAGGCTGAGGGGGAGCACCAAGCAAATAATTAAGATAGCAACAGAGGGAAAAATGAGATGGACGGGATAAGGGCATCATCCCGATGGCAGCACATCCCTCTGCTGTGCTGACCCGGCAGGACAAGGAGCTCCTTGCTCGCCCTGCTCCGTGCAGCACATTCCTGCAGATCACTCTGCTGTAATGAGCTGCAGCGTGCGGCTGGGAGTGGGGAAGTGGAACAGGAGGAGAAGCTAACGAGGTCAGAAGACAGCAGGTGGCATCGCCGTGAGGAGAGGGGAGAGGATTCACAACCTGCTGCAATCGCAGCAGCACCTGCCTGGGATGGAGCCCCGGGGCTGGGAGAGTGAAAGGAGGGAGGGGGTTCGTGCTGCACCACAGGGCTGCGGGTCTTGTTTCACACACTAATTAGGTCAGTGCTGCCCTTATAGGAAACCTGAGGCTGGCCTGTGCTCCAGCTTGCAGGATCGTGGTGGGCAGGGCAGTGATGGGCTGGAAGCCTGCACATGTGGTGCATTTCACCTCTGCGTTTGCCCTCAGTTCTGGAACACCGAGCTGCTGCATAAAGCAGTGCTGAGAAATACAGCAAAACTGGGGCAGGCCGTAACGTGGTCAGCATGGAGGAGAGATTGAAAAGATCCATCGCTGCCCAACACCAGCACCACCACTCCCAGGGGTTCTTCGGAAGGAAAAAGACAAAATCAAGATAACTTCCCCTGAACTTGACTCGCAATTCTGTTTGACAGCATTATAAAAGCATAAGCCCTAGATCCTTGGGTACTGAGGTATGAAGCAGCTTGCAGAGGGAAGAAGAGAGGGCACCCCTTCCTGCAGGGACTGTTACACCGCTCAGCCCCATGAAACCCTTCCTGGCCTCTCTGGTTCACAGAACTGGTGAGACACTGGACACAGGTGTGACACAATCTCTTGGTTCCTATATCCACGACTGTTATTATTAAAGGGTTGGGATGGCAGTAACTCCCAGGTCCTACCATTGGAGGAGCAATTCTGGTTCCTTGGTGGAAGAGCCGATCCCCAGGGCTGGCATCACGCAGCGAGTCCCCATGCAGGGAGCTGCCCTTCCTTATACATGTCCACTGCAAGAATCCCTCTGCACCTGAGGATGTGGATGACAGATGGCAGTGTGATGAGAGCTGCAGCCATCGCTCCTGCAGTGTCCAAGGTCCGGCCTCGTGCTGCTGGCAGCTCACACCGCTGCAGATGCTGGCTGGGAGCTGCCCCACGTGCACTCTCTGATCTAGTCAAGGACCAGGGCTGAGCAATGGGTCTCCTGGGCACCACCTCTCCCTTTCATGAGCTCTGGAAGCCCTCTAGGCACAGACCCGGGGCTCCAGTGCAGTTGCTTCAAACCTCACCCACTCACCCGTGCTGCTTTTCATCTGGTGCTGGTTTGTTCAGCCTGTCCCTAACAAGTGACCCGTGAGGATTCCGGCAGTGTTTGTGCTACCGCTGATTAGCAAACAGCCGTGTGACCTGCTGAGAAAATCTAAGTCAAGTCCTTGTCTAGCTGCTGACCCATGTAAACAGCAGGAATTACTGCTCCAGCTGGAGCGATGCGGGTCTGAGGTCAGGGGATTAAGCTACAGGGAGCGAGGGCTGCTTTGCTTCTCAGTGACAGCCTCTGCACGGAGGCTGAGTGACTTCCATGCGCAAGCACTAACTTCCTGGCTCTGGTAGATGAGCCATCCTTGGAGACAAGCAGGGAGCGTCCATCTGTTTGATCTGCTCGCCTCACGGGTCTGGGAAACCGGCAAAGGGTGCAGGGCAAACAAAAGGAGCTTAGAGAAGAAGCAGAGTGAGAAACAATGGGGAAGAGACGTGGCACCCAGCACTTGTGCTGCAGCAGCAGGAGGCACCAGAGCAGCAGCGAGTGCAGCGCAGCCACTGAGGGCAGTGGAGCATCGTGAACACAGTGTGACAATCCTGCCTTTCCCACGCAGGCAAGGCCACAGGCACCGGGCTCAGTGTTCTGCTCAGGTCTCTTGAATGCTTGATTCCACCAAGTTTGCAGTGATGCCTCTGGCTGAACCTTCCATCCTTTGGATGCTTGGAGGAAATTGTTCTAGCAAATTGGCATTCAGAATTATCCAGGTTGTCCTCAGTGCTCAGCAAAGACCTGATCCGTACACACACACTGCCATCTCTCTCAAAGGTGATGCTGCATCAAGGAAAGAAAAAGAAACCATCTCTGCTCTTCCTGTGACCTCTCCCCTTGTTCCTCTTGAGAGGCACACGTAAAGCTCCCTGCCCAGGAGAGACACCTGTACTCATTGGTATCATTGGGGTTACATGGAATGGGAGGCGAAGACACAAAACACAGAGGATTTTTGCTGAAATTGATGTTTTCTGAAGAAGTCTCCTCCTCTGTGGCCATGGCTGGGAGCTGGCTGCCGTGACACAGCTGCTCCTGGCACAGTGCATTAGGGAAAGAGTCCCAGATGTACTGGGGCTGGGGTGACATGAATAATAGAGGAGTTCTGAATGAGCAGTTTGTCTGCACCTCCAAGACCCTTCCAGCGAGGGTCCCGTTTTGCAGGGTGCCCCCAGCGGAGCTCCGGCAGCATCTCACCTCCTCAACTCCAATCCCTCCCCAAATCCAGGGCACAACGCGGGTTTCTCCTTTGTCTCTCTCCCATCTGCTCTGTAAGCTGATCGCCCACAGCAAGTGTCTCTTACATAGTGGAAACCCATCCTTCCCCTGCTCTGCTGCCATCTCTCGTGCCTGCTGCCTTGTCTCGGTGTAGATAATTTCCTAGCTTCCACTCATCTGGGTCGCTCATCAATTTAAACATGAGTTTGAAGCTCTCAGCTGTGCTGCCTTGCCCCATCAGCACACACACACAGGGTTTGCTTCTGCTCAAGATAAGCAAGCAATTTCTTTCTCTAAAAGCTCTTTGGGAAAGCTATGGTGTACAGCAACGAGCCTTGCAACACTCCCAGCTTTGACTGCTTTGTGCCTTAGTATCATATCCCTTCATTATTCACCTAAGCACCCCGTAGTTAATTGCAGAGCTCACACTTTTTCTTGGCTCGCTTGCTTCCTGCTGCTTCATGATTCATTACTTGTCAATGAGTCTGCACGGTTCCCCTGGCAAAGCTCATTCCGAGCTGTGCAGGAATCCTCCCCTCTGCCCTTTGGCGGAGCTTTCGCTGCTAAAGCGTGTGGATGTACTGCTGAATTGCTGCTGAGGTCCAAAAGGTTTTGTTGATCCTGGAGCAGGGCCCCAGCTGGTCCCTGGGCAATGGTTTGTGCTCAGCTGAAATGGACTGAGAAGGTCCACCGCACCCTGGAAACACAGATATTGTCATCGTGTGCACAGCAAGCTTCTGCCTCCCAGGGCAGCAAAGCAGCACGGAGAGAATCTGTAAGAAAGCAAAACTCACGGTCTGAGGTAGTTCAATAGCACAGAAAAGGAATGAAAAATAATGCCCTTATCATCCACAACCAGTGGGAGTCACAGCCCGCCCGCGAGCCCTCAGCCAGGAGTCAAAGCAATGGCTGTACATACGGAGATCTGTACACTCCAGGCTTGGCACCCGTGGTTTTGCTGAACCTACCCCCGAATGAAGTGTTTTCTGATCCCTTACGGAGGTTCTCATCTGCACCAACAGGACGGCCATAACTGCAAACCTGCAAGAGAGCAGCCAGCCGTGGTGGGATGACAACAGAGCCTTGTGTGTGAGTGCCACGACGGATGCCGGGATGCCATCAGCAGCAACCATGGGCACCTCCAGGAGCTGCTGGAAAGAAAAGGAGCAATGTGAGCTTCATCAGACACCGCCGCAGGGTGTGAGCTGCACTCTCCTTGCATTGCCCTAGGACTGAGTCATTCAAGGCCTCGCAGCGAGAAGTGAGGGTGAAGGATCAGTGTGCAAGCAGACTTGGGCAATCGTTTGGGGCACTTCCCTTCCTCTTGGGAATGTGTTGGTGGGAACAGACCATTCACCAGTGGTGATGATGGGTGAATCAGTTCTCCGTGCTCACAGCCGTGCCCCAGCCGTTGCTGCACACAGACAAACTTCTTCCCCTGGAGCAGGGCCCAGGCAGCAGGCTGCACGGTGGGGGTCTTCATCTCTGGAGCAGCATCCCTCCCCTTTGCAGTTGGATAATGGCAATGATTTCATTTTTGTTTCACTTTCTTCCTCCTCACCAACATTTCTTTTGTCCCTTTCTTCCTTTACAAATGTTAATTTCCGTCTTTGTCTCAGCTGTAGCTGTTTCAGTGCATTGTCTTTCGCCAACAGAAATGAATTCCTCCTTGATAGGCAGATCTTAGAAAAACATCACACAGCAGTCTGGAACAAGCACAGCTGAAGCAGCTGCCTGGCTGAAGAGAGAGAAAAGAGCAAGTTGGATTGAGAAGCACCTCCAACACAGAAGAGCTTTGCAAACTTCAGGCCATGTTCTTGATGTCTTCATCAGAGAGGCCTTACTTTGAAGCAAGAAACACTCAGACAGCTGGGCAGGGTTTTATATTCCTGGGTTTTATGATCTTCAGCTGGTCTAAGAAGAGAGACTGGAAACGACGTGCCAGCCTCACCTCCACGCATGGAAAGTCATGGAGAACGGCCTCCTGGAGTCCTCATCCAAAGTTGTGTGGGATGAGGCAGCAGCCAGAAACAGAAGGGGCTGACCACAGACAAACCATGGCCAGGCAGCGCCTTCTATGGCTAAACAGTTATCTGGATGAGGTCAAAGTGTTGATGCAGTGTGTCTCGATTTCATTAAAGCTTCTGATGCTGCCTCGTGCAGAAGGATCACCTGGAAGGCAGTGCGGTTCAGGCTGGGCAGAGCTGCACTGAGGTGCTTGAAAACTGGCCAGCAGACTGGGCCCAGTGCTCAGCAACAAGGGGCTGGTACCCCTGGTGTTACCCCGCGGGGTTTACGTCGTTCAGCACATGGAAAGAAATGAGGAGGCCTCATTTCTTTGTCCCTCGCCAAACGCTCACACAACACAAAACTGGGGGAGTGCTTGGTGTGTTGAATGCACCAAATGGGATAAGCTCAGCCCACAGGGAGCTGGGAGGTGGGGACTGGGCCAACAGGATCTAAGTGAGCTCACTAAGAAGTGAACGTTTCTACAGATGTAAGAATGGGCAAACCAGGAAAAAATACGAAACTATCACCTAGTAAGTCATGTTCATATTAAATGTATCATAGACAACAAGAGCAGTTAATCATAGTGATAAATGTGAGGATCCAGCTGCTCTGTTCCACAGGCTGAGAGCTGCTCCTGCTTCTCAATGCCTGGTGGAGCAGGTCTGCTCTGTAACCCCATTTGCCTGTGTCCTGGCTCTCTTGAAACCCAAATAACAGAAACACAGAAAAGAAAATTAATCTCGAGGCTGGAGAAGGTGGTTGTGATGACACATCCTGGGTAAGGATAACGTGATTGTTTGCAATTTGGCAAGATAAAAATGTTGATGCATGTAACCGCTGCGTGAAGTGACTGGGCTTGTAAAAATCGCTTTCATTTTTCTTACTTTTGATCCGCTTTTATGAGACTGTCAGCCTGAATTTGGTGGGAGATGAAGGTTGCAAATGAGCGGCAGCAGATCCTGAAACGCGGCAATAGTGCAGAGCTGGAGGGAGGGCAGGCAGCACGCAGCGAGCGCGGCAGTGTTGGTGCCAGCAGCGCCTCTGGCAGCTCCGTTCAGCAGCCGTTCCATCACCCGGCGCAAGGCCTTCCCTCCTCTGCAGCTCCTGCAGACATTCCTGCCCTCCAGAGGCAGAAAGCAGGCAGCGCTTTCCAGCTCAGCACGAAGCTTCTCTTGCGATCCCGGTTTCAAACCTTCGTTTCAAATATATGTGAGTAGTCACTCGTAGTGTTCCTTGAAAAGAAATCCATGTCAGAGCAGGGCTCCTGCACAGCCAAGCTGGGAAGTACAGGGATGATGCGCTGTGTGCGGGGCACGTCTCTACTATCAACCCCCCAGTCCTCAGGCTTTTTGCCTCGTCTTCCTTCCTTCCTGCATTACAGTGTACCCCAAGGAAGCTGAAAGTGGGAGCAATTGGAACTCACCGGGTCCTTGCCACGGTAACCCACTGTCTGAGAGGTTTCTATCAGCTGACACCACGAGTGCTTTGTGAGCATTAATGAAACGTCTGATGCTTTCCAACTTTGCATCAACTCCCCAGTCCTCAGGCTGCCTTTCTGCTTATGATCTTCTGATTATTTCCCCTCCTGCAAGCACTGAGCCAAGTGAGCCAGAGGGAAGAGACCGTAGGGAAAGGACCCAGGCTCCCCAAGTCCAGCTCCTGGTTCCAAACAGGACCGCCCAAAAATCAAACCCTATGACTGGGAGCAGTGTTCAAATGCTCTTCGAGCTCAGGCAGCTTGAGGCCATGATCTCAAAGACCCTCACTTCACGTAAACACAAAACAAAGATAAAAAAACACCACCAGAAGCAGCTGGCTAGCACACAAGCATCCTGCTAAAGGACTGCTTTCTGCTGGGCAGCAGCCAGCAGCCAACAAGACACTCGCCCTGGTTGGGCAGTTACTACACAGCAGCACTGGGACACCCGGTGGTGCAGTGTGGGGTGAGGAGTGGCTGCAGTACGGATGGGCTGAAGACCCCAGGTTGGGGCACAGTGCGGCGTCATGGGAAGAGCCACACGGTCATGGAAGGAAGATGATGTTATTTCAGTACAGTGCACTCAGGGCCACAGCACAGAAATGAGAAGACACAGGCTTTTCACTTCCTATAATCCTGAAACAGGCCGATTTGCCTTGAGGGGCAGAGACAGAAAAAGCAACGCTGATCGCTGAGGGCCTCTTGGAATCTCAGATTTTCATTGCAGTCCCATGGGACTGTACCAGTGTGGAAGAGTTGAGACAAAGACACACAGCTTCACCTTTGAGGCTTGGTGAGAAACTCGGTCTCTTTCTTTCAGCAGCTGAAAGCAAAATCTTCTGACGCTCCATTAGAAATCATCAAGGTGAAAACCTGTGCTGGGACTCACAGTTTTACTCTTCAAGTTTTCGTTTATCACTTGCTAGGAGACAAAATGCTGATGATACGAAGTTGGGAGGATTGGCTGACACGCCTGAAGGGTGTGCTGCCATTCAGCGAGACCTGGACAGGCTGGAGAGCTGGGCAGAAAAAACCAGATGAGGTTTAACAAAAGCAAGTGTAGAGTCTTGCATCTGGGGAGGAAGAATTGCATGCACCGGTACAGGGTGGGGGATGAGCTGCTGGAGGGGAGCTCTGCGGAGAGGGACCTGGGTGTCCTGGGGGACGACAGGTTGCCATGAGCCAGCAGTGTGCCCTTGTGGCCAAGAGGGCCAACGGCATCCTGGGGTGCATTGCAAAGAGTGTGGCCAGCAGGTGGAGGGAGGTGATCCTCCCCCTCTACTCTGCCCTGGTAAGACCTCATCTGGAGTACTGTGTCCAGTTCTGGGCTCCCCAGTACAAAAAAGACAGGGATCTCTTGGAAAGAGTCCAGCGGAGGGCCATAAAGATGGTGAAGGGCCTGGAGCATCTCTGCTATGAGGAAAGGCTGAGTGAACTGGGTCTGTTCAGCCTTGAGAAAAGAAGACTGAGAGGGGATCTGATCCAGGTCTATCAGTATCTGAGGTGTGGGGGGCAGAATGGTGAGGCCAGACTGTTTTCAGTGGTGAGTGGAGACAGGACAAGGGGAAACGGCTGGAAACTGCAGCATAGGAAGTTCTGCACCAATGTGCACAAGAACTTCTGTACAGTGAGGTGACGGAGCACTGGAACAGGCTGCCCAGGGAGGTGGTGGAGTCTCCTGCTCTGGAGATGTTCAAGACCTGCCTGGATGCCGACCTGTGCGACCTGCTGTAGGGAACTGCTTTGGCAGGGGGTTGGACTCGATGAGCTCTGGAGCTCCCTTCCAACCCCTACAATTCTGTGATTCTGTGAAATGTTTTTGGGTCGTTCAAATTCAGACAGCTGGGCACCTGAACCAGCAGCAGCAACAGCTCCATGCTGCCAGCAGGACACCACAAGCTGGGCTGAGAAAAGCCTGCTATAGCTTGGCTGCTGCAAAGTTGGAAAGCATCAGACGTTTCATTAATGCTCACAAAGCACTCGTGGTGTCAGCTGATAGAAACCTCTCAGACAGTGGGTTACTGTGGCAAGGACCCGGTGAGTTCCAATTGCTCCCACTTTCAGCTTCCTTGGGGTACACTGTAATGCAGGAAGGAAGGAAGACGAGGCAAAAAGAATCCTTTAAAATTGCTTTGGACAACATTCTGCATTGGACCACAGCACACCAGTAAAGGAGAGAGACTGCACACCTGCTTCTGCCCTGACCCACGATTATCCTCTCATCTTTTTCCCATCCTCTCATCTTTTTCCCATTCACACCAACCGGAGTGAGACCAGAAAGAGCTGCTATGGCTCTCAGATAATCCCTTCAAATTTCCATTTTCACGTGTTATACCTTGGAAAGCCAAAATGAATCAAAGAAGAATTCTTAGCTTACAGCTGCATCACATATTACAGCTGCAATTGGCACAATGAAGCTAGAAACCTCCCCGGAACAAAAGCTGAACATCTCCCTGTGATTCTAAGACAAAGGCCAGAATGAGATGTAACAAAAAGCACAATCAGCCGCAGCTGCACGTGGAGAGAAAAAGGACTTTTCAGCAGTTCTGCTTCCAAAGTTAACTTTGTCCCTTGGGCTGTGGGCAGCACAAAGCAGCCGAGCCATCACTGCAAGAGGGGCACACAGTGCTGCCAGCACTGCAGCTTCCAGCGCCCAGTGCTCCAGGACTGCAGTGGAAGCTGATGGCGTTTTGTTGTTTAGCTTGCAGGACTGTGTCCAAACGCCCTGGAAGCTCTGGCTCTGGGAAGTTGACTGATTACCTTATGGTAACCGGCAGATTAGATCCTCAATTAGCTTATCAGATGTAGGACAGACTGAGCTGGACGAGGTGCTTGATGCCTCAGCAGAATCCTTTGCCATGCTGGAAGGAATGTGGAAATCATTCAGGATTAAAATTCCTCCGGCCCGTCCTGATTGTCCCTCTGCAAACACAGCAGCAGAGCAGCCCCGGGTGCTGGCAGGACGAAAGCTTGCCCTCTCATCTGCTTTGGCAGCACATCTCCTTCTCACTGTCTGACACTTGAGGCCACGCTCAGCCTTATGCTAGAGAGATAAGAGATAAGATCAGATACAAATGCCAGCTGTTTCACCGGGCTGTGAATACTGCTGAGTTTACAGTCCTGCCACCTGGCTTTGCAGGACCACTCCTAAAACAAAGGCGACGAGCAGCGCTCACTTCTGTCCTGAACAGCCCAGTGTGCTCCTGCACAGCTCCCCGCTGCTCCTCACCCAGCTTCTCCTGCTGTCCCAGACTGAAAAATGTTGCTCCCCCTGCACCTCAGGCCGTGTAGCCGGCAGCTGCTCTTGCAGTGTCTGCGCTGAGCTCTGTGTGGCTCAGCACGCAGCTGCTGCCTTTCTCCACACCTTCCTTTCCCTTGAGCTCTCGATTTCTCCATGTTGTTCCTAACGTTGCTCTCTTCTCAGTGAGGATCTGTGCGTATGATCTGCTCCTCTCACCTGCAGGCATGGGGTGTGCATTGCATTGCTGCTGAACGGAAGGAGCTGGGAGCATCTGTTTGGCTGCAGCTCAGCACGCCGCAGTCCTCTGGCTGCACTTGAAGGTTTCTTCTATAACGACTCACTTTGCGCAGGGAAACGTTTTAATTTAGGCAGAAATTACTACCTCGAGCACATATTTCTTCATTGACAGTTGAGCAAAACCAAGGTAAAAATTAGCTGTGAAGTGGCCTCTAAATGAGAAATCCCCTTACAGCTGCACCAGCCGAGGAGAAACAGCACAGATGGCTTCGTTCCAGGAATACAGAGAGCTTTATTTCAGGAGCCTTACAATAAAGAGCAGTTCCAATTTTCTGAGAATCAAATGAGCTGGAAGTCACCACGTTTCTCAGGTATCCCACTGCCCTAGGGCACTCTTCTCTCAGGATTCAGTGCCAACTTGGATTTCCTTCATTCCTTCTGTCGTCTACCTTTCCTTTCTCCTTTCCTTTCCCCACCTGGAAGCACCTCACAAAAGCATCGCCGTGTGACTCGGTGTTTGTCAGCCACACACACTGCCCTGCACATCTCCTGCCTGCCTTTCCAGTCCTCACACCCTCTGCTCACACTGCTGTCCTCTCACAGCAGTTCTCTTTCCTTTGCACCTGAGCAGCGGAGCTCCCTGTGTGTGCTGAGCTGTCCTTGTGCCAAGGTCAGATCCCCACGCTCTGTGCACGCTGCCGTGCTCGTGGCGCGTGCCACCCTGCTGACAATCACATATGCTCTGCTCCTGAAATGGAAGAAGGATGCCATTTGTTTTTCCAGTCAGAAGAACCTGAGGGAAGGTGACACTTTGGTGAGAGCCCCTCTCTCCTGTTCTCACTGCAAAGGAGCCATCCGGCCAGGTTTACATCGTGGAGCAGAGCACAGACAGCTGACCTCAGCCCTCAGCTCTGCCAGAAATCTCAAGCGACATTCAGCAAATGTCAGAGTGCCTTCAGCCCCACGTTACCACAAAACTGGGGGAGAAAGTTGGTGCTGCTTCCCTGACACCAGTCCCTGGAAGGTATTCCTACACCTCGACAGCTCTTTGTGGCACCAAACCTTTCCCTGCCATTAGGAACCAGTGGTTCCCTGTGCTGTGCACTGAGCTGAGTCCTGCACTGACACTCCTGCGGGGAATCAGGAAGCCTCAGCCTTCTAGATTCATCCAAAAATCGCTTTTGCTGCCAGGCAAACATGAGTTCAATCATTACAAGGCAAATATTGTCAGTAAACGCCTGAAGATGTGTGCAGAAATAAAGATGCCTGGCTGCAGCGCTTTGAATGAGCTCCACAAGGATCATTTCTTGTGGCTGGTAACCCTTACACAGCCGTGCTGCAGTGAGTGACATAAAAGGTCTTTGGCACACCCACGGAAGCCTCCTGAATGAGGGGAGGTGTACTTTCTGTCTCTCTTACCTCCTCTGGAGCTGTGCTCAGAATCAGTGCTTCCTCACAGGGGTTTCCTGTGACACCGCTCCTCTCAGCTCTGTAACAGCAGCGATGAGCTGTGAGCTTGTGCCATGTGTGACACAGGCACAGCGTGAGGACAGGGCTCTGCCACACACTGCCCAGACAGCGTTCATGCATTGCACGCTGCAAATAACGAGACCAGGACCTGCTTTGCCTGTTGGCACCTCGCTGTTCCGCTGAGTGCTCCTGTGCTGCCATGCAGACACCACACGTCAGGTTTTCTACATCTGGCTCTTCAACAAGGCACTGCATTATCTCCTATGGCACTGAGCCCCTTTGTTCTGTGGTCAGCGAAGACCTCTCTGTCCCCACGCAGAAGAGACCATCACAGCCAGTGCTGGCTGACACCTGGACAGATGAGCCCTCCTGCACTTTGTTACAAAGGTGAGACACATGACTGGTGAGCACACGAGTAGCAGGGATGATTTGTGTTCACCTGCGGAAGTTGCTGGCATGCACGGCATCCCAGGGAGAAGTCACCCCCCAGGTGACCCAGCAGACCTAACCCTAACCCTAACTGTAACCCCAATGCCTAACCTTCCTTCCTGCCCTCTCACCTCCCTTCACCAGAGCACCTCTCAGCACCGTGCCCATGTCTGATGATCAGCTCTGTGACCCCTGCGAGGGCAGGAGGTCTCTTTTCTCCACCCTTGCACTGCCTTGTGCTTGTTCTCCCTGGAGCAGAGGACTGGCATTCCTGCCCCAGCACTGTGGGTTATTAAGGAAGCTCAATCACACGGTTTGCATACAAGGACAGGTCGGCTCAGTCCTGCGCTCTGCCCAAAGGCACAACAGGGTTCATCTCCACAGTTCCTGCTGCTCAGTTTTGCTGGCTCTGCTCCTTCCTTACTGCAGAAACTCTTCTTTTCCTGTTCAATGCCACCATCTAGCGGAATCTCTGCAGAAGACACGGCACCCTCGCAGTGCCTTCTGCATCCTCTACAAACAGCTCTTACTCATACATTCACATCACCCTTTGTCCAACCTGCCTGATTCCCTTGTCACTTAACTTCGTGTTTTGGGGAACACCTGACCAAGCTCAGAGCAAAGGTTTACTCAGCTTCACCTCTGGGAAGGAGCCCAGCACTCTGCAGGTGTCTGAAAGCATGAAGGAGCGGTACAAAAAGCCCCTGCCTTGGGAATGTGGGATGGACCCCCAATGGATGCTTTGCAAAAGACTTTCCCAAATCGTTTCTGTGTGTTCTGCTCGCCAATAACTCTGCATCCCCTCTGCTAAGCTTACTGCAGTGCAGCACAGGCACAGCCTGGGGAGCACAGAGCAGAAACCAAACGCAGAGGAGCAGCTCTGTGACATCCTGTGATTCTGTGATCCTGCTGGCTGCAGCGGGTGGGATCCACACATGGACGGGAACTGGAGAGGAAAAGCATCAAAATCAGCATTTTCACGCTCAGCAGATGAAAGAGCAGCGTCACAACCTGGGCTGCATGCGTCTCTGCTAAGAGAGAGCTGGCACCACTGGGCAGCCTTTCAGCAGGGCTCTGCACCACAGCAGAGCCATCTGATCGCTCCTGAGGGTGCCTCCCACTGGGACAACTCCAATCCAAGCCTTCTGCTGCAAACCGCATCCTACACATCTGGGAGGAAGATGCTCACGGTCCGTGTTTTGCTGGGAGGCACCCAAGGGTAAAGCACTGCAAGGGCAGAAAGGCGAAGCAGCGCATCTGGCCCACATGGAGCTGAGCCCATGCTGCCCTGTAACGTGTGCAGAGAAGGGCAATGAAACTGGTGAGGGGTCTGGAGCACAAGTCTGATGAGGAGCGGCTGAAGGAGCTGGAATTGTTCAGCCTGGAGAAGAGGAGCTCAGGGGAGACCTCACTGCGCTCTGCAGCTTCCTGAAGGGGGATTGTGATGAGGAGGGGTTTGGCCTCTTCTCCCAGGCAACAAGCAGGACTCGATGCAATGGCCGCAGTTTGCAGCAGAGGAGGTTTAGGTTGGACATGAGGAGAACTTTTTCTCTCATGGTCAGGCACTGCAGTGGCTGCACAGGGAGGTGGTGGAGTCGCCGTCCCTGGCGGCGCTCAAGAGGCGTCTGGATGGGAGCTGTGAGATCTGGTGCAGCGCCTGTGGCAGCGGCGATGGGAGGGCGGCTGGACTCGATGATCCCGCAGGTCCCTTCCAATCTTGTGGTTTTATGAATCTTGTGGTTTTATGAATCTATGATTCTACGTTTCTATGACTCCACCACTCCACGCTCCTACGACTCGCACCCCTGAGGCAGCCCCGCAGGCCGGGAACGCTCCCGCCCCCTAAGCCCCGCCTCCTCCGCACTGCGCACGCGCCCGAGGAGCACCGCGCATGCGCCCTGCCGCCCGCCGGCCTCATGCGCTTGTGCGCCCCGCCGGCACGGCGTGCGTGTGCGCTCCTCCCCGCAGGAACCCGCGCGCGGGAACAGGTGAGCGCCGCCCGGCAGCGCGGGGGGATCTGCGGGGCGAGGCGGCGGGAGGGCGGGGCGGCGCGGCGGGGCGGGGGCTGCGCGGCCCCTCCTGAGGCGCGCTGTCAGACCGGCAGGCAGATGAAGTACATCCTGGTGACGGGCGGGGTGATCTCGGGCATCGGCAAAGGGATCATCGCCAGCAGCATCGGCACCATCCTGAAATCCAGCGGGCTGCGCGTCACCTCCATCAAGATCGACCCTTACATCAACATCGACGCCGGGACCTTCTCCCCGTACGAGCACGGTGAGCGCCGGGCCGGGGGGAGTCGGCACGGCTCTGCCCTGCGCGTCCTCCGTGCCGGGCGGAGCTCTGCCTGCTGCCGCAGAATCGCGATGGCTGCACAGAACCGTCCGGCCCGACCCCCTCCCCCCTCCGTGCCCGATGGCCGCATCCGTGCGGTTCTGCACCGCACCCGGGGATGCTGAGCCCTGCCTGTGCCGTTGCATCATTGCTGTTTCGGAGAAGAAATTGCTCCTAATGCCCAAGCTGAGCCTCCCCTGGTGCAGTTTGAGGCTGTCGCCTCTCACCCTGTTGCTGTTACCCGATCCTTTCGGTGCCTGAAGGGCTGTAAGGGACAGACTTCAGCAGGGCCTGTGGTGATGGGACAGGGGGAAATGGTTTCGAACCGAAAGAGGGGAGATTGAGGTGGGGTGTAAGGAAGGACTTTTTGCAGTAAGGCCGGTAAGGCGGCGGCACAGGTCGCCCAGAGGGGTGGCGGCTCCCATCCCTGCAGACAACCAAGGTGAGACCGGAGGGGCCGTGAGCACTGATGGAGCTGTGGGTGCCTGTGCTCAGTGCTGGGAGTTGGACCACATGGCCTTTATGGGTCCCTTCCAACTCAAACTGTTCTATGATCCACAGCCTCCCTTGCAGGGGCACTGAGGTCCCTGTGAGCCTCCTCCAGACCCAACCACCCAGCTGCTCCCCGTAACGCTTTTGCTGCAGACCCCTGCCCGCCTGTCACACACAGCCTCCAACCAAGGGCTGCGTTGCTCTGAGCTGTGTGTGATTCTCTGTGTGCTGCAGGAGAGGTGTTTGTGCTGGATGATGGTGGGGAGGTGGACCTGGACCTCGGTAACTACGAGCGCTTCCTCGACATCCGCCTCACCAAAGACAACAATCTGACGACTGGGAAGATCTACCAGTATGTCATCAACAAGGAGAGGAAGGGAGACTACCTCGGCAAAACCGTTCAAGGTGATGTGAAGCTTTGTTTCTGATGCCAGGGAATGTATTCTGTATTTCTGTCCTGCTTTTTTTTTTTTTTTTCCTTTGGATTCCATCTCAGTTTGAGGCCTTTCTGTGGTCAGTCCTGTCCTTGTGATACGTATGATTTGTTTTTAAAAGGGGGAATTGTCTTAAACTGAGACAGGGGAGGTTTAGGTTGGATATTAGGAGGTTTTTCACCCAGAGGATGGTGATGCACTGGAACAGGTTGCTGTGGATGCCCCATCCCTGCAGGCATTCAAGGCCAGGCTGGATGTGGCTCTGGGCAGCCTGGGCTGCTGGTTGCACACAGCAGAGGGTTGGAGCTGGATGAACATTGTGGTCCTTTTCAACCCAGAACATTCAGTGATTCTATGATAAGTAGAAGGCGCAGCAGTGTGAATGTAGGGGCAGATGCTGTGGGTTAGCTGTAGTCCTGCAGACTGTTGCTTGGGAATTCGTCTCTAAATTGGAGAGATATGAAGGGTGGACTGTTTGGTGGGTAAGGATTTGGTTGGATGTTGTGGCCAAAAGCTGTGTGTGCGGGTGGGGGTGAGGAGGAGTGTTGTCCCCAGGGCTCCATCTCAGCACTGGCGCTCTGCAGCATCTTTACCAATCTCGTTAATGATGGATGGAGTGCACCCTCAGCACTTTGCTGATGGCACCGAGCTGAGTGGTGCAGTTGATGCAGAATAAGGAAGGGATGCCAGCCAGAGGGACTGTGCTAAACTTCAAAGGCGGGGTCCCTGTGGACCTGATGAGGTTTGACAAGGCCAAGTGCAAGGTGCTGCACCTGGGTCGGGGTAATCCCAGATATGGATACAGGCTGGGAGAATTCCTTGAGAGCAGCCCTGCTGAGAAGGGCTTAAATGTCCTGGTAGATGAAAAATATAACGCAAGCCAGCAGCGTGTGCTTAGGCCAATGGTGTCCTGGGCTCCATCAGCATGGATGGCAGTGGGCAGGGGGGATTGTTCCCTCTGCTACGCCCTCATGAGGCCCCATCTGCAGTACTGTGTCCAGGTCTGGAGCCCCCAGCACAGGAAAGATGTGGAGCTGTTGGAGAGGGTCCAGAGGAGCCACAAAGATGCTCACAGGGCTGGAGCACCTCCCCTACAAAGGCAGACTGAGGGAGCTGGGCTTGTTCAGCCTGGAGAAGAAAAGGCTGTGGGGTGACCAGTGTTTAAAAGGGGATTATAAACAGGAAGGTAATCAGCCGTTTATACTATAGATATATAGTGATAGACAGATAGTGACAGGACAGAGGGGAATGGTTTTAGAGGAGGGAAGGTTTAGATTGGATGTTGGGGGAGGTTTTCCATTGATTGGCAGTGAGGTGCTGGCACTGCTGCCCGGAGCTGTGGATGCTCCATCCCTAGAGGTGTTTAAGGCAGGGTAGGATGGGGCCCTGGGCACTGATCTAGCAGTTGACCTAAGGGCTGGCAGCCCTGCCTGCAGCAGGGGGTTGAAATCTGATGATTCTTGGGGTCCCTTCCAACCCCATCCCTTCTATGATCCTATGGACGTGCTGCCTGACCTGTATCCTGGGCTTGGATCTGACTTCCTGACACAGCCAATCCTAAATGGGAACTTCAGAGTGATGTGGATAATCTGCTGGCTGGTTAAGACAGTTATTGCTGCTTAACTCATTCAAGTAATACTGTGGTGTCATTAGGAGACCAAAAGGATCTGTGAGGATCTGATCAGTCTCTGTCCTTTTCAAGAACCCTCCACAGCCGTTCTGGATAAAGATTTCTGCAGGCAGTTTAAAACAAGCTGACTCTCTGAGCTCAGCATGTGGAACTGTTTGTACTGGAAACTTCCAGCTTAACAGAAACATTTCCATTTAAACAGATGTGAGCAGTGGGGCTGCATTTCCTGCCAAGGCACCTCTTGAAAATGGCAGCCAAAAATAACCATTTCAAACATTCATCCTTGAGAAATGCACGTTGGTGCTTTGGGAAGTGATCTAGGAAGCAGGAGCGGTTTATTTTTGATAATTGCATCTTCAGTCAGTGAAGCTGTGGTCTTAACTCTTCTCCTGGCTTCTTCCTCAGTGGTCCCCCACATCACGGATGCCATCCAGGAGTGGGTGATGAGGCAGGCACGCATCCCTGTGGATGAAGATGGTGTGGAACCCCAAGTTTGTGTGATTGAGGTGCGTAGCTCTGGGGGCATTAAACCAAACTGTATGCATGTTTTGTTTAGCAAAACTCACCTTTCAGGAATAGTTGGCTGCTTGTTGTTGGGTTCTTGCAAATCTTCCTTGTTAGCCTTAAGCTTTTCGGTGCTTTGTGTCTGAATCCATGTGCAGAAAGACTTGGGTCTTGGAACAGGCTGCCCAAGGAGGCTGTGGATCCCCATCCCTGCAGGCATTCAGGGCCAGGCTGGATGTGGCTCTGGGCAGCCTGGGCTGCTGGTTGGCGACCTGCACACAGTTGGAGCTGGATGAGCGCTGTGGGCCTTTGAACCCAGGCCATGCTGGGATTCTGTTACAGTTGCATTTTTGAAGCCCTCTGCCTCAGATGAATCTACGGAATGAATTTTAATGAGAAGCTGATGCTTGGAAGGCTGAGTTAATCATGCTGTGCCCTCTTTGCACCCGGTGGGTGGAGGAAGGGCAGGGCAGTCACCTCAGGCACCTGTCTGTGCTTCTCAGCTGATGCTCCGCAGGGAATCGCGGTGGTGCTGGGAGGCGTGTTGGTGTGGCTGTGTGTGTTCGTGCACCTCAGTGGCCTTTGTAGCAGAGGATGTCACGATGCTAACTTGATTTCTAAACACCTTTGTCTTTCCCAGCTCGGAGGCACGGTGGGTGATATTGAGAGCATGCCCTTCATCGAGGCCTTCCGCCAGTTCCAGTTCAAAGCCAGGAGAGAGAATTTCTGTAACATTCATGTCAGCCTCGTTCCGCAGGTATGGAGCTCAGCTGTGGGCTGGGTGCTTCTGAGCCACCTGTATAACTGCATTCTGAAACACCTTCTCTGCATGCATGTTGTATTTGGGTTTCTGTACGTAGAAACCTGCAGAAGAAATCGCAGCCAGAGGGTGGTGAGGCACTGGCACAGGTTGCCCAGGAGGCTGTGGATCCTCATCCCTGCAGGCATTCAAGGCCAGGCTGGATGTGGCTCTGGGCAGCCTGGGCTGCTGGTTGGCGACCTGCACACAGCAGGGGTTGGAGCTGGATGAGCACTGTGGGCCTTTCCAACTCAGGCCATGCTGTAGTTCTGTGAAATGCAGAGAATATTTGGTTATGTATTTTATAAACAGGAAGTGAACAGAAAGTTTTCAGAGTTTTTAAATGTGTTATAAATGGAAGCCTGAGTTTTGTGCCTCTCCCATCTTTAACTGCTGCTTTTCCTTATGGCAACACGGGAAGCTTTGTAGGTAAACATGCTTTGTAGGGCTTGGTTCAGAAATGCCACCAACAAGCTGTTGTGAAGCAGTGCTCTCAGAAGAGAAATGTAATTAGAAATCACGAAGGAAAACAAAGTTTTCTTATGTTCCCAGTTGGTGGTGCAAGCTCCAGTCAATACCTAAAGCACAGTGGAGCTTCTTCATGGCATGCAATGCCTGGTACAACCTCACCTGTGTTATCTGACCTGGCTTTGAAGGCAGTTTACAATCTTACCCACCCAAAAATGCTCTATTCTGAATCACTGCTGAAAAAACAATTTTTCCATGGTTGTTGACAGTACCAGAGAGCATCTTCTGTAGCTCTAGAACTCTGTAGATGAGAGTTCCTCATCATGGAACTGGATTTGGAGTCATTGGATTGAATTTCTGAAGTGCAGGCTGCTCTCTTTTCTGCTGTCCTTTCTTTCCTTTCCTTTGCATCCAGGCTGGGTGATTTAGGGGGAGAAAACAAGGAATGGAAAATGTGAAGTATTCAGAAGGAACAGTGGGGAAAAAAATATTGGGCTTTCCATCCTGCAGTGGGATGAATTCCTGCTCAGTGTGCAGACTTCAGCTCTGTTTTTCTGGTTGCTCTCAGCCTTTGGGATTAAAATGCAGAGGAGTAATTGAAGCTGATATGAATTGTCTAAAAGCCAGATCAAAGTTTTAGAAGATGAATAGGGGTGGAGTAAAGTTGGAGAGCAGCACGATGCTCTGTAGCATCAGCAGTTAATGCAGCCAGTTCTCCTCTTTGACCAGCCGAGCTCCACAGGAGAGCAGAAGACAAAACCCACCCAAAACAGCGTCCGGGAGCTCCGAGGTCTCGGTCTCTCCCCAGATCTGGTAAGCTTTGTTCTGTGGCTCTGGGTTTGGGAGTGAAGCGCTGGCAGTGCGATCTGGCACTCAGTGTAGCAGCTGGGGGTTGGTGATCCATCAGGTCCCTTCCAACCAAAGCCATTCTGCGACTGCGTGTCCCTGTGCTGCAGCCTGGCCTCCTTAATGCTGAGGTTGGGAGCTTTTAGCACAGAATGGAGCTGTTTTCTCTCCCAAGTCAGAGGCTGTGGAACGATGGCTTTGTTCAGCGTTGTTCTGTGGGTGCCTGAGTGCTGCTGTTCTGCTTCACAAGGGTGAGGTTGCTGCTCTGTCAGATCGTTTGCAGGTGCTCCACTCCCCTGGATACCTCCGTGAAAGAAAAGATTTCCATGTTCTGTCATGTTGAACCAGAACAGGTAAGGGTTGCTGTCTGCAGATACATGCAGTAAATGTTGTGGCTGTTTGTTGGGCGCTGTATCTGAGCGCAGAGCTGATGTGCTCCAGCTTTGCCTTTCTGGGAGCTGCATAATTCATCTGCTTCTTTGTCTTACCTGTATTCTTTACATCAGTAAACATTACAACAATGGTCCCTTTTATGCCAGCATTTTTTTATAAGTAAATACACTTAGGCTTGGAATTCAGTGGCATCCAAGGTATTTTCTGAATATCTTTTGACCTCAGTTATTCCTTCTACAAAGACAGAAGAATGAGTATTTTTCAGTGCTGTGAGACCAGAGGGCAGTTGCCCAAAATTAAGAGGATATGAATGCATTTCTGCTTGCTGCTCCTCTCATGATGTTATTCTTCCACCCAAGCCTGTGTGAAGAGAATTGAACAGGAGTTTAAGTGGGGCTCTCAGCTCTGGCTGGCCAACCTGCTGCTGGCCAGGAGCTGTGAGTAAGCTGGATCTCACCACACGCTTCCCAGGAAGTTTAGTACAGCTTCCCCTGGTTGTTGCCCATCTGCAGTTGCACTTAAAGTGAATACAGAGGAGAGGAGTCACAATTCAGGAGTTTTATCAGTCAGGTGCTGAGCTCTGCTTTCATGTGACTCGGGAGAAGCGATACTTTAAAAATAGCCGTGCCTATATCTATATAACTGCCTAAAAATAATCTGCAGGGCGCTCAGCTCAGCTCTAAGCCTGCTGGTATTTGATGCACAGGTCATCTGCGTTCATGATGTCTCTTCCATCTACCGGGTTCCTCTGCTGCTGGAGGAGCAGGGGGTTGTGGACTACTTCAGGCGCAGGCTGGACCTCCCCATTGGTAAGCAGCCCCGCAGGATGCTCATGAAGTGGAAGGAGATGGCTGACAGGTGAGCTGCAGAGCTGGGAGCCCGTTGGGTTATGAGTGTTACCCTGTTTCCGTTCATTCCTGTTCTGCAGTGCCATCTCCTGCCTTATTTTCCTCCTGGGGGAGAGGATGGAGGTGGAAAAGCTGTTATTGCGTAGCGCTGAAATCCGTCTCTGGGTGTGCATGGCATTCATTGGCTGCACGGATTAAAAGCAGGGCCTTTGGGGTGTGCGTTCCAGAGGGTGAGGCAGCTGTGCTGTAACTCTGAGATGCTGAGACACTGCAGGGACCACAGCGCTCTGTCCTCGTGAAACACCAAGCTGAGGGTTTTCAGTCTGTACCCGAGTCCTTCCTGCCCAGCACGTCTCTGCCCTGGGAAGGAGCAGAGCTGAGCGATGCTTCCCTCCCACTGTACCAGAGCACTGCTGCAAAGAGCGTCTCATTACTGTGTGCAGTTTTGGGCCCCTCACTGCAAGAAAGACATTGAGGCCTTGGGATGTGTTCAAAGGAGGGCAGCAAAGCTGGTGAGGGGTCTGGAACACAGGGCTGATGAGGAGAGGCTGAAGGAGCTGGGAATGTTCAGCCTGGAGAAGACGAGGCTCAGGGGAGACCTCACTGCTCTCTATAACTTCCTGAAGGGAGGCTGCAGTGAGCTGGGGGTCGGCCTCTGCTCTCGTGTCATCAGTGATAGGAGCAGGGGGAATGGCTTCAAGCTGCGGCAGAGGAGATTCAGGCTGGACATGAGGAAGTGTTACTGTTCAGAAAGGGTGGTCAGGCACTGGAATGGATGCCCAGGGAGGTGGTGGAGTCACCGAGCCTGGGGGTGTTCAAGGAAAGGCTGGATGTGGAGTTGAGGGACATGGTTTAGTGGGAGCTGTTGGTAATGGGTGAACAGTTGGACTGGATGAGCTTTTAGGTCTTTTCCAACCTTGGTGATTCTATGATTCTGTGACAGCCCTCGTTAAGCAGCGTGATGGAAGGTACCCAGCAACTCTGGCACAACTTTCCAACAGAATCCCTTAGCAGGAAGCTCACCACGTCAGGGCACAAAGCAGGCAGCACAGCATAAGATTTTTGTATTGTATTCCTGGCTGCTGCAGTGAGCTCTGTCAGCAGCGTGGGGATGCTGAACAGGAGAAACATGCACAGTTGTGCTTTGATCTTCTCTCCTCGTGATTTACTGCTGACTTTTTTGGAAAAGAAAGACAGTTTGGATCTATTCCTAACAGCTTTTCCTCTCGCTTTGTGTTTTGTTTCTTACGTTCTTGCTTTGACGTTTTTAGGTCCCAGTTGCCACAGGAGGCCTTCTCTTCCGCAGGTTTCTCTTCCCATTGACAGACTGGTAGAAGTTGAGCTGTTTCTGTCACTTGGAAAAGATCATCAGTGATTTTTACCCCCTTTTTCTCCTCGTAACCCCCGTGTTTTGCTTTTCCTTCAGGTATGACCGTCTCCTTGAGACGTGCTCCATTGCACTTGTTGGCAAGTACACCAAGTTTTCAGACTCCTACGCCTCCGTCATTAAAGCACTGGAACATTCTGCACTGGCTATCAACCATAAACTTGACATCAAGGTGTGTGTTTCCCCCTCCCAAAATCCACCTGCAGTGCCACCCCTCTTCATGAGGTGTCTCATAAACCGTGTGGGAGGGTTGGTTCTGCCACTGAGCTTTGAAGCTGTGTTGGATTACAGCATCCAGACGTCTGCAGTCGGGCACAGAACAGCAAAATCTGTGGGTTCTTCCCAGCAGCTGTGTTTGATGGTGGGGAAGGGGTGCTGGTGCCTTGCATGGCCTTATGGAGTTGTGTAGCTGCGTTCCAGGCTTCAGAAAGAGCAGGGTGGTTGTTGCAACTGGAAAACCTGCAGTTTTCCCATGCTTAGCACTGATGACAGCATTATTTAACCATAATGACCTACGTTTCACAATGTCCTCTTGTTTCACTGGTACCTCTTGAAGGTCAGGTGAGGTGCGTTTGTGGAACGATGCTTTTGCCTTGTGGTTGTCAGCATCTCGTGGTGCTGTGTGGAGATGTGACACTGAGCCACGTGGATTTGGGGTTTTCTCTTGCAGCAGGGAGGGGAGGATACAAAGACATGGCTTCAGTTAGTGCACACCTAGCGTGACAGTGGGGGGAAGCAGTTCTCTTGGCTAGCAAAGGGGAAATGAGTGCAGAAAACCCAAAAGCGTTGAGTAGGACACACGCTGAGGGCAATCCAGGGGAGGGAAGGAGGAGAATTGAAGAGTTTTGGTCTTGCTGCTCCTCTCATTGTCTTTTCTGGATTTTTTTTCCCCAGTACATCGACTCTGCTGACTTGGAGCCTGCCACCCTGCAGGAGGAACCTGTCCGATACCACGAGGCGTGGCAGAAGCTGTGTGGTGCTCAGTAAGATCCTTACACTTCTTTGGGCCGTGGCTGATAAGCTTGTGCTGCTGATGCTCTGGGGATGAAGAGCTGCGCTGTCAGCCTGTGTCTTAGGCACTGTGCACAGCCGTGCTGCCCCAAGTCGTCTTGATGGAATTTAGGGTAGAGGCAGAAGAGATGATAGGTGGAATGGAGAAGAGCTGTTAACAAAGCGGGGATCCTGCGAAGGGCAGCAGGGGGGGACATTGATGCGCACAGGGAAACAGGGAGAAGGGAAGTGGTGGGCACTGCTGAAACCAAAGGGAGAGGGAGGGAGGGTGGAAGTGTGCCATGCAGTACTGCAGGGAGGTGTGAGGAGGGGAAGAGTTGTTTTGCAATGTGCAGAAATGCCAGGAGTTATCCCAGGAAATGAGCAGAGGGGGAGGTCCAACATGTTGTGGAGAAGTGGTGTGTGGCTGTGGGGGCTGTGCTGGTGAGCACTGTGTGAGTGGTGTCTCTCATCCCGGTGCAGTGGCGTGCTGGTTCCTGGTGGATTTGGTGTTCGGGGCACAGAAGGCAAAATCCAAGCTATTTCCTGGGCAAGAAAACAGAAGAAACCCTTCTTAGGTGAGAAATGTTCTTCATCCATATGAAGAAGTAAAGCAAAGAAGGAGACTGAATAACGCTGTAATGGACTTCAGCACGAGCTTTGCTGACTCCCATTGCTACCCAGACTTCTGAATGTCAGAGATAAGTGCTGAGGGCAGCAGTGCTCTGTGCTGAGCTGTGCCACCACCTGTAGCAGGCTGTTAGGTGGTCAGGGCTGGCTGGGGTGGTGAGGCACTGGAACAGGTTGCCCAAGGAGGCTGTGGATCCCCATCCCTGCAGGCATTCAGGGCCAGGCTGGATGTGGCTCTGGGCAGCCTGGGCTGCTGGTTGGTGACCTGCACACAGCAGGGTTGGAACTGGATGAGCACTGTGGGCCTTTGCGACCCAGGCCATGCTGTGAGTCTGTGGGTTGTGATGGCAGATCCCTGTGCTGGGGGCTGAGTTGCAGACGAGGCCGTGGTCTCTCTGTGTTTTCACTGATGGTGTCTGTAGCTTCACCACGTGGGCTCAAAAATACCTCATCTGTGTTCTGCCTCTTCTTCTGCAGGAGTCTGCTTGGGAATGCAGTTGGCAGTTGTGGAGTTTGCACGCAGCGTTCTTGGTTGGTCAGGTAATTGCACAGAACCATCCCCAGGCCACGGACATCTCCTTTTGGCTGTTTGGGTAACACCTGTAATGCTTTCCATTTTTCACTGGCACATAGATGGCATTTTATTTTTCTTAGGCTTGTAGAAAATTCCCCTCCCCTTTTGCCAGCTCAAAGGAAAAAGAATAATCTCATTCGGGCAGGATACAGTGGGGGCATTCACTCAGTGTTCAGAGTGACCTGAGCAGAGCTGTGTGTGCAGGGCCCTCACAGCCCATGGCCACAAGAGCAGCAGTGCAGCTGGGCAGGCAGCAGTGCCAGCTTTGCTGCCTTGAAGTGCTTTCTGGGCTCAAATAGAGCAGGTCCACCTGTCTGACCTTCCTCCAGAGCGTCAAACTGAACTCAGTGCTTCAGGCTGACTGTGAACCTTCACAGGTAGTGAAGGTGAGAGGGAGGAACGTGTTTGTGAGCCCTCCTCCCTCCCCCATTCTGCACCTTGTGCAGAAACATCCTAAGTCGTGTTTGTGAACTTCTGTGAGAGGGACTTAATGGTGTTTCTAACCCCTGGATGTAACGTTACAGATGCGAACTCAACAGAATTTGATCCCAACACCACTCATCCAGTGGTGAGTATGCCGTGACTTGCTGGCTGTATCTTCACTGTGCTCGAGTTGGTTTTCATCACTTATTAATCTGCATGGAAAGTGTTGTTTCCTGCTTGGCTGTATGGCAGCTGCTGCTTTTGAGGGCTCTGCAGGGCTCAGTGGGCTGCAACAGGGATTTCTTTAAAACGTGATTTATCTCATTGCACTTTTTCAAGTAACCAAGGTGTTTTTTCAGAGGGGAAAGACAAAGCTGCCCCTCTTCAAGGGCACTTGGAAAGCTGTCTGATTTCATGGGACCACGTGTGGTGATATCTGGGTCCAGTGCCATCAGTATCGCTCACTGATGACCTCAGTAATTAACAGAAGCAGACAGGAATTGCCTGGAAAGGCTGTGGGTGGTCTGAGCTGTGTTCTCAGCCTGCAGGCTGCATGCAGTCCCACCACACCCGCACTGTGTTCCAACAGCCTTTCTGGAACATCGCTCTCTCTGCTGCCCTGCCCAGTCAGAACAGTGTTCCCTGGGCTGCTGCCTGTGTTTTCTGCATGGATGTTGCTTGTCCCCTGTGAATGTTTCAGTGTTTGTGTGAGGCTGTGTGTCCCTCAGCCTCATCCTGCTCTGAATTTCCCAGGTGATCGACATGCCAGAACACAACCCTGGGCAGATGGGTGGAACCATGAGGCTTGGCAAGAGGAGAACGCTCTTCCAAACGAAGAACTCAGTCATGAGTAAGGCATTTCCTACCTGTGTGTTCTGAGTGCCTCCTGGTGCTCATGGGGACGTGTCAAAACGTGGCACTGTGTGCACTGGTTGATGTTTGCTCACAGATGTTCACCTGTCTTTTGGTGCAGGGAAGCTGTACGGCGATCACGATTTCTTGGAAGAGAGGCACAGGCACAGGTTTGAGGTACGATTGCTGCTGTGGGTGCTGGGCTCCCGTGTACAAGCCAGGCACAAAAGAAGATGGGTTCTCTCGCTGTTTGTCCTCCAGGTCAATCCGGAGCTGAAGAAATTTTTTGAAGAGCAAGGCTTGAAGTTTGTCGGCCAGGATGAGGAAGGAGAGCGGATGGAAATAGTTGAGCTAGAAGGTGAGTGTGTCAGAGGGTGACCTGTGTGTGTTAGCACCTGCAGGGGGCCTGCTGAGGGACACACATGGGGCCACGCTCCCTCACGACCATTTCTTGCATGGTGAATTGCACTAACATGAGTGCCATGGGCCTGCCCTTGTAGGAGCAAGAATCGGGGTAGGAAGACCCTGTCATCAACAAACACACCCTGCAGACTTGTCAGTGATGTGTCCTGGCTTTTTTTTCCTTGTAGAGCATCCATTCTTCGTGGGTGTTCAGTACCACCCTGAATTCCTCTCCAGACCCATCAAGCCGTCCCCGCCGTACTTCGGGCTGCTGCTGGCGTCTGCAGGAAGGCTTGCACATTACCTGCAGAAGGGCTGCAGGCTCTCTCCCAGGTGGGTTGGAGGACAACAGCAGGCCTTTCGTGGGGCAGCACAGCTTCCCAGGGGATGAACTGGATGGAGAGTCACAGAGGGGACTTTGTGGGGCTGCAGGGTAATGGGGCGTGCAGCACTGCTGCTCACGCTGTGTTGTGGGAGTGCCCCGCTGTGATGTGCCAGCTTCAGCCTGCTGCCCTGCTGGGAGCTGTAAGGAAACTGAGCCAGGCCTGCTTTTGTGGATGATTTTCCCCTTTTAGATCTTTTCTCCGTGTACAGAGCAATGCAGAGCATTGCTTTTACAGTAGGAGCGCTCGTGCTCACTGAGCAGCACAACCAAAGGCCATTAACAGTGCCAAAGGCAGGGAGTACTAAAGCACCAAAGCAGGGCAAGGTGTAATGCAGAGTTTGTAATGCAGAGCACAGCTCTGTCCAGACTGAGCTGCAGCACAGCTGTATCACAGCAGTTCTGTGCTGCTGCATGGGGAGCAGCCATCCCTTGTGCTCTGGTTGATCTCTGAGCACAGTTGCTGTCGTGACGCCCCATTTCAGTGCCCTGCAGCTGCAGGGATGTTTTAATTTCCTGCTTTGGCCATGGGGATGAGGCAGCTCTTTCCATCCAGAGAGACCAAGTTCCATCCTTCCTGCAGCAGCTGAAGGCAGCGTTGCACATCTGGAGAGTCTCTGTGCTGGTGTGAGCAGATAACAAAACACGTGTGGTCACTTCAGCACAGCCTCCGTTCCTCACTGCTGTGCTGGCACAGCTCTTAGCAGCAAGGCTTCTCTCTGCACACCGGTGCAGGTGGCAGCAGGGGGTGCAACAGTCTGTGCACCAAAGGGTGCTTCAGAGAGATGTGGGTACAGGGCTGGGCAGAGAGAACTGGAAGGAATCCAGCAGGGACAATGCAGAGTGCTGGGGGAGCGTCCCGAAGAATCCCTGCTTGGTTTGAGACTGCAGCATGCACGGTGTGTGTGCATCATGTGGAGGAGTTCACCCTGCAGGTCTGGTGCTGGGTATCGAGCAGCTGCGAGGAGGCTTTGCTCCAGAGAAATTCCCTTCACAGGGACTTTACAGGGACCTGACAGCATCCCAGCAGTGCTCAGGAACAGGTGTTTATAGCCCTGTAAAAATGTGTGGGATGGGATGAGGCAGTAGGCAGAGATGTGAGGTCCAACTGCGGGCTGTGCTGTTCCCAGGGTGCTTCCCATCAGAGCCACCGATTGGTTCTGAAAGCTGTGTGATGGATTAAAGGCAGCTGGCTGCCACCAGGAGGCTGAAAGGGAATGCACAGTGCAGGTGGCTAACCAGTCTACTTGCTATTAGCTTGGTGATGATCAGCGGGGTCTTAGAAGATCTGGTACAAAAACAATGTTAGGGTTTGCCAGTCGAAATCAACACGTGGCCGAGCCCCACAGGGGCGGCTCTGGGAAGCTCTGCATGCCTCACTGCTCATCCTTGGGCAGAAGGAGGCACTGCTCCCACTGCAGAGCCCTCAGCACTCGTCCCACAGCACTGCCTCTGTCCTCTGCAGGGACACCTACAGCGACAGGAGCGGCAGCAGCTCCCCTGACTCGGAGATAACAGAGCTCAAGTTTCCATCCTTCAACCACGACTGATGCTCGGTAACTCCCAGTGCTCCCAACCCTTCCCTTATGGAAAGGAAAGCTCAGCTGCTCTGCTCTGAGTGTGTCTGTGTGTCTGCTGCCCTTCAGCATCACTAATTCTTTCTTTTCCTCTTTACTTTTCCTCCAGCTGTGTCGTGGCTGAAGAAGAGCCCCCGTTTGGTTTTCTGGGCCCTCTCACAGCAATACGTGGCCGCTCTCCGCTTCTGCCTTCCCTAACTTATGGTTTATACACTTTTGTTACTGCATCCCCTCCGTTTCCTCAGCTCTTCTTTTGTACTTTGGCGTTGATGTTGAATCACAATGGGAAAAGAGCTCAGCGTAGCACAGAGAGCTCCGTCCTTAAGGTACAAGAGGGAGATTTGGGTACAGGGGGAATCTTGTCTTCTTTCTGGGGGGATGCTGTTAGCACAGAGCACACAGAGCACAGCTGCCAGGAGAGTGCACCATGACCAAAGGGTGCCCCCAGCTCTGCTCTGCACTCCTGGGGCAGCAGCTGTGCTCTCCTTTCTTTTCCTGCCTCTTGCTGCATGTGAGCACTGCACCCTCTGCTCTGTGGCCACGGAAGAGAAAGGAAGTTCCCGACAGCAGTGTCTCCTCTCCCCCTGCTCCCCTCCTGCCTGCACACACAGCAGCTCTGCGTTATTCTTTTATTTATAAACAAATTGACGTAAAATAAGTGCAGAGGAAAACACGGGCTGAGCCCATGTGGGGGCCTGGCTGCAGCGGGAGCGGCGCAGGTACGGGTGGGGGTGCAGGACCCCCATCTGTGGGACCCCCCGTGAGCAGGGAGCGCAGTGCTGGCAGTGCTGTATGACGAAAGCCTTTCTGTCACTTTGGGTTTGCAGGTTTTGCCTTTTGTTTTTTCTTTTCTTTTTGCAACTTTCCCCTTAGGGGTAAACCTGTCCCCTCCCCCCCCCAGCCCCTGGCGTCCCCCTGCTGCACTGGGGGGCAGCACTGGGGGTAACCCAGGGATGAAGCAGCTCAGGGGAGCTCCCTGGCTGCTCCCAGGGCAGCGCGGGGGCTCTGCTCGGTGGTCCTGCCTGCTGCTGCTCAGAGCCCAAGTGCCATCGCAAATAAATACATCAGACAGAGCCCCCTGCCCAGCTGGGAAGGAGCTGCAGGGAGCAGGACGGCTGTGGGGAGATGGGCTCTGCACCTCCAGCTGTAAATCCCCAGGAGCTGTGAGTTTCGACATCAGGTACAAAAAAAGTCAGTTTTCAACGGGCATCTCCTCATAAAAAATGCGAGGGGGAGAGAAGGGCTGATGAGTCCCACGGTGCACAGCTCTGCTCCTCCGCCCCCAAGCTCGCTCCATCTCCTGGGCCTCCCCAGTCCCAAATAAATATGGAAGACCCCCAGGGGGGGCCGGTGCTGAGCCGCTCGGTGCTGGCGTGGAAGACAGGCAGTGCTGGGGGCTGGGGACGGACACCCACCCTATTCCACGTGGCCGAGCATCCAGGGGGGCAGGAGGGGCTGAGGGCTCAGGGCTCTGCGTGCTGCGTCCCTGCAGCCGGGCGGTGGCGTGGATGGGTGCATGTGGACGGACTGCGGGTGAGCGCGGGGGCCGTCCTGCTGGGCGTCCTCAGAACTTGCCTTGCTTCAGCTTGTCGATGTGGTAAGTGAGCTTCAGCGCCGGGCCCAGCTTCAGCCCCATGTACTTCATCATCATGTCGCTGCGCAGCAGCAGCAGCGCCTTCCCGTCGATCTCCTGTAGGGATGAGGAAATGCAGAGCCATCAGAGCCGGGCAACCCAGCGCCGTCCCAGCCCTCACTGACAGTGGCACAAGGCCAGCCCTTCTACAGGAGCTTCAGAGCAGGGCACTCTGTAAGCTGTACTTGCAATGTGCTTCTTGCCGGAAGAAGTTTGTAGCAAAGTGAATTTTAGGATTCCAAGAGGAAGAGCTCTGTGGTTCAGTGCTGCCGTGAGCTGAGCTCTCCGCGAACACAAAGAGCACCGGAGCTCAGGCTGGGCTGTGCCCTACCCCGCCACCCCTGCTCTGCCCTTCCTGCCCTGCTACAGACAGACACACTCACGTGCTTCCGGAAGAGATCAGCGTGGGGTCCCAGCTGCGGGTCCGCCTCCCGGATGAACTGCATCACCTCCTCCACCGTCCAGCACGAGGGGTCGCGGCTGCTGAGCCGTGTGCCTTCGCGGTACCGCTCGGCGCCTGGGGCACAGCACAGCACGGGGCGGAGTTATGCACGCCCATGCAGCACCACTCCCCCCCCAGCACAGAGCGCTGTTGCCCACATGCATGCAGCAGCACCTGCAGTCGTGCATTCCCGTTCCCCACCTGCCTGAAGTGAGGGTCCGGATGGACAAAGCACACACTGCAGCCCCCCGACGGATCCCAGCTCTGGCACTGCCTAGCGCTCCCTCCCCCGGCCTGTGCCCATCAGTGCCCCCTTGTGCTCCTACCCGTGGAGCCGAGCCTGCCTAGCGTGGAGGTGCTGCCCTGGCTGAGGCTGCAGGGCTGGTGCAGGTGCCGGTATCCCTGCAGGCGGAACTCCCTGGAGCTTCGGCTGTGACCGGAGGCATTGACGGCGTTCAGGGCCGAGTCCATGGGGTCCATGCGAGGCTCCAGGGGCCCAGGAGGGCCGTCTCCCAGCACGAAGGTTTCACCTGGAATGCAACAGGCTGCAGTCAGTGCACGTGGCCATCCTGTCCCTCCTTGAGGGCAGTGAGCAGCACGGCCAGCTCTGGGCCCAGTGCCCCACAGCCAGAGCTGCCCCACAGCTGGACTCAAGCAGCGGCCACTCTGCTGTCCTGCCTGCAGCGCAGCGCTCTGCCTCTGCTCCCAGAGAGGAACCTGAGCACTGCAGCCCTGCACTGAGGGCAGCAATGCAGGCTGTGGGACTGCAGGGCAGCACGGACCTGCAGGGTACCGGGCAGTGCTGCTCAGCTCTGTGCACAAAGGAGGAGCGCAGTTGTGCATTTACACATGACCCAACACCCAGGCAGACCCAGTGCTGCATGAGCTGCCCTCTGAGATACAATTTCTGTGTCAAAGAATCCCTGGCAAGTCCCGGCAGCGCATGGTGCCCCGTGTCACAGTGAGCAGTGTCCATAAGCCAACCACACGGGGCATTCTGTGCACCAGGAGCCCCTCTGCCTGCCCTGCTGCTGCTCGTGGATGCACCCCATCAGCTGCACAGCGCTGTGCCACGCCACAAACATTGCCATGAGCAGAGGTGAAGTCGTCCCTGTCACCCAAGCATCCATCTGGGCTCTGTGAGGCTGCCACACTGCAGCCAGGCCCTGCACCCCCATGCAGGGACAATGGCCACGCAGGGCTGCAGTGGTGCAGCACAAAGGGTGCAAAGCTCACCCTCAGAACGCCTCCAGTCCAACAATGAACACAGAGTCACTGTGTTGATGTGGCCACGCTCCCACACATTGCAATGGTGTGCTCAAGAAGCAGTGTGAGGCTGTAGGGATCCCCAGCACGAGACAAACTCCCACTTCTCCCAAAACCAACAACTGCGGCTGCTTTGGGAGGTGCAACAAGGAGGGACAGCACACAGCTCAGCGTGGCTGCGAGGAACATGAGGCAAAGGGCAGCTCCCAGCCACGAGGCTGCACTGCACAACCAACCTGTGCACAACCAGCCCCGTGCACAACACTGCATTAAACCTCAGAGGCAGACAGACTGAAGCAATGGGGCTGCATTAGGAGCAGTGACACAGCAACGGCACCCAGATGTGGGTTAACTGCCCCGCTGTAGTGCTCCTGGCTGCCAGCTCTCAAGCTGGGAAGGACCCCCACTATGTTCCATTTACCCTGCTGTGGGGGTTCCGTGCTCTGAGCACCGCTCTGTCCCTCTCCATGCAGCTCCCATGCCAGCAGCACCCCTCCTGCACCCCTCGGGTTCCCAGCTCTGTGCCTGCAGCGCTGGGAAGAGATGCTGTGCTCACCTTCCAGTGGGTGACGGTCATTCTTTGGTAACTTGGGGGAGAGAGGAGCACTGTACGGAGGGGAATCTTGGCAATAGCGCTTTGTGCCCCGGCCTGGTCCCTGCAGAGTGCCGTCTAACGAACTGCTTCTGTCTAGGGAAAGAGAACAAGCTCTGTTCAGAGCTGCTGGGAAGCAAGGCGGGCCGTGCCACAGGCACCCATGTGCCCCACCACCCCCCAGGTTGCAGCCAGCCCACACAGCACTCTGCATTTCGCTCCGTGAGTTCTAGGGACGGAAAGCGCAGGGCCAAAGCTCACCAGGGGCCGCAGTGCTTTTTGCCATCTTCACCCCAAGTGCCACCTTTGCTCAGCTCAGCCCCGTCCCATCTCTCCCTCTCACAGCCCCAGGCCATCCAGCAGTGCTCTGCAGGTTCCAGTCACCCCGTGGTGGCCAGCTGCACGGGGCTGGCACCACACAGCGGCATAAAGGACGGTGGCAGAGAGGACGGGCGCTCGCCCAGCAGGAGACGTGTTACAGTCAACAAAGGAAGGATGGGGGTGATGAGGGGATGGGCAGAGCAGGACACAACAGAAGGAAAACACCCTCAGTGCAACGGACGCCTTAACGCTACGAAGACCCTCCAGCAGCAGGGGAGATCAGGCAGGAGGACCCAGGGAACGATGGACACAGACGCTCGCTGGGCAGGCACGGAGCAGCAGGCGGCTCTGAGGGGGCTCAGCCCAGCCCCCAGCCCACAGGATGCTGCAGTGTGGGCTGCAGGGTGCAGTGCCGTGTGCTGTGAGCTGTGCCCCAACAGCTGTGCAGGCAGCGGGCACACATGGGGCAGAGTGGGAGCACTGTGCTGCTCCACTGACCGAGCAGAGCCGAGCAGCACCCACCAACAAACCTGCACACCACTGCAGAGCAGCACCGCTCGGTGTCTTGCTGATTAAGTGTGGCACACACTTGCAGAGACCTGCTGCTGCCTTCCCAGGCTGGGCCAGGCAAGACAGTGCCTGCTCAGAGAGAAATCAGGAGCTGAGCACCACAGCCAATGCAGACACTGCAGGCGCAGGGCACACTGCTGGGGCTGCAGACACAGCAATGGCAGTGGCTGTGCAGGAACACAGTGGCCCTGAGCATTGCTTGAGACGAGAAGATGTGGTTACCAAGCTGCCAAGAGCAGACGCAGGCTAGGAACCAGCCCTGGCTGCTGTGCAGCAGAGCTTCCACGTAACAGTGGTGCCCACTCACAGTGGTCCTGGCATTCCTCCTGCCCTTGCTTTCACACTGACCCATGCATAGCTCTGCACACCAGCCCTGCTCCTACCAGCAGCCATCAGCTCTGTTTGCTGGCAGCTCCCCTGCTCCCTGACCCACAGACACGCTCCTGCTCGGCCCCACGGCGGCACACAGGGTGGGAGGTGACACAGCAGCAGCCCTCGCGTTCAGCACGTCCTCATCTTCACACAACCATTACAAACGACGGAACGACCCTCGCCCTCACCAGAAACCACTGCATTTGGGCGCCTCGGAGGATATCGGAGCACCTGCTCCCTGCAGAGCTCAGTGCTGAGCTGTGCTTGCTGCTCACCCACGTACCCCCAGTCCGGCACGGCACCCTGAGCTGCAGGCAGCAGCACGGCGTCGCTGCAGAACGCACTGCCGCCTCCCGAGCGATGGGGAAAGCTGGGTACGGGACCTGGGGTCCCCCCGGTGCCACCCCCGCCCCAGCTCCTACCTGGTAGATACCTGTCGTGGTCGTACTCGTGTGAGCGCGGCGCGTGGCTGTGCTGGGAGAAAGGCTGGTTCCCAAAGAGGTTGTCACTGCGGAGGTTGTGGCACAGCTTCTCCAGGAAGCGGAGGACGTAGGTGATACTGTTTACTGCGGGCAGGTTCAGAGTGTGCTGTTCCCGATCAAACACAGCTGGAGACAGAAACAAACAGAGCCCAACACGTAAGGCCCTGGCAAGGGCAGGTGGACGCACCACCAGCTGCTGCATCTCCGCATCGCCGCTCTGCACCAGAGCCACCAGCACGGCCCAGACGGGCTGTGGGAGTGGGGCTGTGGGATGGGGGGAGGAATGGCTGCGCTCCCATGGCCAGCTCAGCAGGGGCTTGGGGGCATTAAAAACTGGGGCTTGGGGAATAGAGACTTCGTGGCACGGCTCTTCCTTCCACCGGGAGCTGCGGAGCGCCCACCCATGCTGTGCCATCCTCTCCTGGGGCCCAGCAGTGCTGGGATGGAGGTGATGCCTGCTCCCCAAGGACATGCCCCTGCCCTGCACCAGCTGCTCAGCAAGGAAGAGAAGACAGAATTCTTCTGTCTGCTCCTGGCCCGGGACAGTGCCAAGCTTCGTCTTCCAGTGAGCAGATTCTTGCCACAACATCTCCGAAGGCAAAGTGCTGCAGGCCAGTTCTCACCTGAGATGACCTCTCCCCCGTGGCCTTGTTTTAAGAAAGAGAAGACTGTTTTCTGATGGTAAGCGCAATCGATGCAGGCCTGCACTGCTTGCTGCAGGACAACAGAGGCTCGAGCTGGTCCAAAGTGGTCCGGCAGCCGCTGAATTTTCTTCTTGTCTAAGTGGGGCCCAGCACTGCCATTCTTGTTCAAGTAAATGCAAACTGCCAAGATGAGAAACGTGTTTGCCATTAACCCACTCAAGAACGCACAGGAAAGATGCCTAACGTCCAACCCGAGGGATGCCTGGGTTTCAAAGACTGTCAAAGTGCTCCCAAAACGTGAGTGAATCCAGCACAGCCACTGCCCATGAGCTGGCAGCAGTCTCGCTTTGGGGAACCACTCTGGAGTGTTCCTGCAGGTGTTTCTGCTGCTGCTGCCACTTCTCCTGGGGCTGCTCCCCAGCTTTCAGCCCCCAGAGGCCTGCTTCAGCCAGGCAGCACAGCTGCACTACGCACAGCAAGCAAAGGGATGCAGCCCGAGCTCCAGGGGAGCGGGATGCTTCAGGTGCCTGAGAATGAGCTGCTCTGGGGAAACAAAGGGCCCTGCTCACATCCACTGCTCAAACACACGAGGACCGGCGCTGCGTTCCTACCCAGCTTTACCACCCAGCAACACAGAGCTCCCACTGCTCCGCTCCCTCCTGTCCCTGTGTGCCCCAACTCCCTGCCCCGAGCACAGCCTCGCTCTCGGCAGGTCCGGTTCTGCAGCCCGCTGCCCTGAGGCTGTGCAGGCCCTGCAGGGCTCTGTGTCACTGCCAAGCAGGGGGCAGCTCAGGGACTGGGAGCCCCGTGCCCATCGGACGGACCCACAGCCACCGACATCTCCGATACGGGCAGAGGAAAGGCTGAGCTGAGCTCACGTCTCTCTCCCGTCCTCCCTACGCAGAGCTGGGCCTCCTCTGCTCCTGCTGCCGGCGCACGCGCTCACCAAGAAGTAGCAGTGCCCTGCGGCGTCCTGATGGCTGCAGTCCCATGTGTGCAAACTTTCCAGGGATGCGGCCCGAGAGCCTTACCTGTGGGAGCCTGCATGGCAGAGCTGGGGACTGTAGCAGCGTCCTGGGGCACAGTGCTTGTGTCGGGTTCAGGGGTACTGGTGGTTGGAGAGGTGGGTGCTGGGCTCAGCAATGTCCTAGGTTTCCTCTGCAGAAAAAGAGGAGGATAGTTCTCCTTTTACCCCCGCTCTCCTCCACCACCCACGATCGCTACACGCTGCAGTGCATCCAACAAGGCACCACAGGACACGGCGCGGCGACGACGGGGAGCCTCGAGAATCTACGCGCTCAACACCTGTGTGCCCCACGCACGGGACACGAGCCCCAGACCTGCCAGCCCTGCACCACGGGCACAGAGCCGCCCTGCCAACACTGCAGCCCGAGCCGTGCTACCCCACGGCCAACAGGGCTCAGGAGCCACGGCTTCTCCATGGGGAGGCCCCAGAGGGCACGGCAGCTCCCAGCCCCGCGCTCCCCTCTGCTCTCCTACCACTGCCGACAGACGTGCACAGACACACGCATGCAGCACTGCCTTGCACCCGCCTGCGTCAGCACCAGCTTTTACCTTACTGCCAGGCTTGGGGCCTCTCTTTCTGGGGAATTTCAAAGGCTCCACTGATTTGGAGGGCGCAGGCATGGGCTGGTGGATGAGCGCTTTGGTCGTTCGACCACGCTTCTTCCCTGCTTTGCGACGCCCTTGCCCTTGTTGATGCCCCAAAACAGTCTTTGTGCTACTGTGCATGCTAGGCTTCTCCGAGTTTACTTCGGAGGCAGGTAAAGGGCTCTTTGGAATCACAACTGAAATAAAAAGAGAGAAAGCAAATGTAATTAAATCAGGCGAGGATGAAAACAAGAGCAGCCTCCATCTTCCAACAGCGTCATTTGGGAAAATCCTGGAGCGGCCGCAGCTCCCAGCACTGCTCAGTCCTTCCCTCAGTCCCTCTGCGGCTGGGGGTGCAGGACAGCCCTTCTGCTCCGACTGCTGCTGCAAGGGGACAGCAGCAACCCCTGCTGCACTGCAAGACACACATGGACACCTCTGGCACCACACAGAGCTTGGAGCCTGGCTGTGTGCTCAACACGACTGTGCACAGGAGGAGGTGACGGGCTGCTGCCAGAGTGAGGGGAACCCTGACACAGACTTTAAACACCAAAGGGATGAGTAAAAGAAGCAGGACAGCGTGAGCTGGCTCCAGTGTGCCTGACAGAGCCACTCTTCAATTCAGGGCTCTGCAGAGCAGCTGCAAAGCTTTCGCACAGGTTGAGAGCCACGGGACGAGGAGAGGGCTGCCAGGTGGTGAGCACAGCGTCAGAGATGGGGACAAACAACCCTGCTCACAGAATGAGGGATGGAAGGAGTGACTGTAGCCCCGGGCAGCTCCAGGGGTAGCAGGGCACCACGAGGCCCCGCTGCTGCCAGGCAAAGCAGTGAGTGGAGCAAAGCGCTCCTCCCCACTGACACACAGCAGGGTCCTGCAGTGCTACACAGCAGGAGGAGCTCAGAGGGCATCAGTGCAGCCCGCAGGAGATGGGGAGAGACACAGCTGTGGAGAACAGCGAGGTGAGCACGCTGGATGTCACAGCAGAAGCATCCACACAACGCTCCTGTTAGCAGGCTGCAAAGCCCGGCAGAGCAGAGCTCTGTGGCTGCTCCTTTGGGCACAGCACAGGTAGAAGCCCTTTGCTCAGAGCTGATGTTTGAGGGGTCCCACTGCACCGCTCAGGCTGAGCACACAGCTGAAGGGACTTCTCACGTGTCACTGAACGGCAGAGCCAACGGCACAGGGTGAAGTGCCACGAGTGGCTCAACACACGGGATGGCCGCACAGCACAACAGCAGGATTCCCCCCAGCACCCTGGGGTGCACAGCAACAAGGCAGGTGAGATGAGAGACCAGCTGGGCACCAGGCACGGAGCACTGTGCCGAGTGGGGACGTCCAAACGCTTGTCACCAGTGCGGGCATTCTGCTGAGCACGCAGATCTGCCTAACTCCAAAACCCGGCTCTCCATTTCTTCCGGGTACAGGAGAGAAATTAAGTGCTCTGCACCCACCAGGCAGCACCGTGACATCACTGAATCACAGCTCGGTTAGGGTGGAAGGGCTGAGAGAGCACTGCTCCCAGACAGAGCCCTGGGGACAGCACTCAGCACCACCTCCACGCGCACACGTGGTGAGCAAGGTGTCAAAGAGATGGGGACAAACAGCCCTGCTCACAGAATGAGGGATGAAAGGAATGACTGCAGCCCTGGGCAGCTCCAGGGGTAGCAGGGCACCAGGAGGTCGACCGCCCGCCCAACTCTGCCCGCCAAGCCAACCACCTTCCATGGGAAATCAAGGGTGAGCTGAGCCACGTGTCCTTTTTGTCACAACACAAAGGCGAAGTGTTTGGGTGCGGGACAAGGCAGTGCCAAGTGGGCGTCCCCCACAGCTGCCCGTCAGCCTCCCCCTCCCCAAAAACTCCTGCAGCCCACTTGAACACCTCCTGCTGCCAGCAGCACCCATCTCTGCATCCCCTTCCCCTGCCAGCTCCCCTCCTGCTCCCAGCAAACTCGACGTGTGTTTTGCTGTTATTTGCTCTGCAGAGTGCATCCTTCTCAGGGTGGGAGCAGCACTGGTTTGCAGCAGCCTGCAGCTGGCTGTGCTTGCAGCCCTGCAAGGAGCTCTCAGTGCTGGCAGCCCCAGCTTGCGCTGCTCAGGAGCCCACAGCACCTGGGCCCGGCCCTGCAGCTGCCAGCAGCAGCCAGCAGCCCAGCTCCAACCCAACCCACGAGCACTGAGCCCAGCGGGGCACACGGTTCCAATGCAAGGGATAAGAAAACACTGCGCCTGCCTGCAGTCACCTTCACAGCAGGTCTCCCCCACACTGCACCCCATGGCCCCCCACCCCAAGCACACTGCAGTGTGATCCCCACTCACTCTGACCCCCCAGGTCAAACCAAAACACTCCCGTGGTGCTCAGGCCACTCTGGGGCATTCCTGCAGTTTCTGCTCATTCTGCTCTTGTCTGAAGTGCATTTTGAGCCTTGGCTTCCTGGTTAAACATTAGCCGGGCATCTCTGATATCTCAGAGCACAAGAAGCCAGCAGAGCGGTGGGTGGGTGTGCTTTGTTCCATCTTTTGTTCTTTTTAAAGCCATTCAGAAGTTATAAAAATACCAGCATCAGGAGGAGAACTGTGACACGCTGCTCTGTGCAGTGAGCAGGGCTGGATGCTCAGCACCAAGCACCAAGGGGGACACGTGCTGCAACAGCACTTCCCTGAGTGCCACAGCTGGGCTCAGGAGGCTGCCTGGGCTCCAGAGCACTTTTCTCCCCCTTCCAAGACACGGGGTGCAAACAGAACACAGCTTTGGATGCTCTGCAGATGGAGCAAAAGCAGGGCAACCTCCAAAGCACCTGGAAGCACTGCAGCCAGCACTGCACACCTGGGCTGCATGACTTGCTTCTTCAGCAGCATCAGTCTGAACTGCAGGAGAGAATCGAGCAGCCAGGACTCTGTCTTCTACACCATGGTGTTAGGGAGGGAGCAGCACTCCCAGCCCAGTCAGCACTGCAACTCTGCAGGTTAGGAGAAAACTTCAAGGTAGACCACAGAAGAAAAGTGCAGCTATGATGCTGACGTGACACCAGCTCCCAAACGGGTTCTGCTGCACACACTGAGCCATGGACCTGCAGCTCTGTGGGGCCACTGCTCCCAGCACTGAGAGCAGCGCTCGCCTGCGTTCCCAGCGAGCATCTCTGCAGGAGGGAGAGAAACCAAGCAGCAGCAATCAGAAGTGCTGCATCACGTTAAGTGGAAAGCCTGGTGCCTGAGCATCAGCTCCACCTGCAGACACCGAGCACTTAACAAACACATCCCAGGGCAGCGACGGTGCTGAGAGATGGAGGCTGCCCTGAGCGCTGTGCCCAGGCCAGCATGCTGTGCTACACCACTGCCCACCATCCGAGTGCTGCAGCAGGGGGGGCACACTGCAGGGAAGGCTGCAGCACCTCCCTGCCCCTCAGCAGCAACGTGCTCCGTGTGCACAAGCAGAGCTAGGGATGCCATTCCAGCAGCAGATATTTCTTCTCTGCCAGGCTGAGCTCTGGTAAAGGGAGGTTTCCTCCACACACACCCCTGCCAGGACGCTGCCCAGAACTGACAGCCGTTAACCCACCCTCATCTCTTCCTTCTTATCACAGCCACTGTTTCCCTCTCCATTCTGCTGTGCCCTGAGCCACACATCTCACTCATTGCCGCCCTCTCCAGATGTGACTTTTAAGGAGGTGAGCCACGACCCTCCTTCTTTAGGTTGACCCTCAGAATCAACTTTCTGCTCTGTTCATAATAGAGAGGGGCTCTCTGGATTCTCGCTCCACTGCTGCCCATGACCCCGGAGCAGCTTGCTTCTCCACCCCAGTTAAGAGCAATGAAAGCTGGAGCTGCTCAGCCTCCCTGAGGAAAGGCGAGTTCAGCAACAGCAGAGCACACACGAAGGCCTTTTCAGGAGCATCACACAGCTTTCACGCTTCGCTCCTGCTCATGCCTGTGCTTTTTCATGTTCACAGAGGAGACCACGGCACGAAGCACGCCAGGAAACTACCAGGAGTGCAAACAGGAGCAGCCCCACGGCATAAAATCAGTCATGCTCACGGTTCCCTTATCGTATCCTCAAGTGCAAGAGTGCTGGGCTGTGAGGGGGCCTTACCTTTTGTTCCAGGGGGCTGCAGATTATCTCCAGTCAGCGAGCACCAGCCTACGGGAAAGATGTCCCGGGAATCATATCGGCACCAGTAATCGAAGGCACCTCTCCAGCCATCAAATGTTATGAGGACCTCAGAACCTCTCACCTCCCCAATGGTGGCCGGGCAGATGAAGTGAGGGTTCTTCCTGTCCACCGCCTCCAGCTTCATACCTGTCTTGAAGAAGTTTTGGGATGGAGATGGTGGTTCCTATGAGAAAAGGAAAATGAGCTCAGAGAGCGGCGGTGCCCAGCTGGAGCAGGGCTGCCCCTCCATCACCACTCACCTCCACGAGCAGATGGAGCAGATGGGGTGGCTGTGAGCCCTGTGAGCTGCCCAGCTCGCATCCCCAGGCTGCTGGGCACAGCCCACACAGTGCTGTGTCAGCACTGAGCCCTACCCTGAGCCAGCAGCAGCAGCACGGAGCTGCCAGGGGGAGCAGCACGTGGCAATGCTGGTAGTGCGCTTGTCCCCCATGCAGGAGGGGGATGTGCTCCCAAACAGCCAAGTACCTTGTGAAAAATCCGGATGGGAGCCATCTCTGCTCCATTCAGAGTCTTCAGGAGGAACATGGGCCAGGAGGAGGCGTTCAGCCGGAAGCCTGTGGGCAGAGAGCAGAGATGGGCACTGAGACTGAGCCCCCAGACTGCAGTCACAAACAGCTGCTCTGACAGAGAGGGGAGAAATCAGTGAGAAGGAAACTGCAAATCCCTGAGTGTGTGAGTGAGTGCACAACGGCTGTGCCTGCTGCTCAGCACTGCTCCTCCTGCACCCCTCACTGCTGGAGCACCCAAGGAAGGCTGAGGGCACCCAGTCCAGAGCTGCCAGAGCCCAAAGTGCTCTGTTGTTTGAAAGGCACATACACACACACAAAGAAATAATTAAAAGAAAAGGAAATTCAGATCAAAGAGGAAGCAGAAACGGATCATGAGAAGCGCAGCAGGATCTGGCACAAAGGAGCCCCTGCACACAGCGTCCCCCTGAAGTCAACACAGATCTGCAGTGTGTGCAACAGCCTTCTGATGCCATGCAGCCCATTGCTGCTTAGCACACACCTCCTGGCACACCCCACAGACCCTCTGCCACCCCCGTGGGACCCACAGCAGCTGCCACAAACCTCAGGGACAAACCCATGGGACCTCTTACACCAAGTGTGCAGGGAAAGGGAGCAGCAGTGTGTGCACGCAGTGCTACACAGAGTGCAGGAATGCCATGGCATGAGCTGCAGGCTCACACACCCTGCAGACAGGTAGCACAGTGCTCTGCTGAGTGCTTTCACCAGGCACAAGAGCATCACTCCTGTTGGGACCAGCGGGGGGCACAGCACAGAGCTGGACACAGCACTGACCTCCTTTGGCACAGTCAGAAATGACTTTTGCTCTGCAGCTCAATTACTTCTTTTGCCATCTGCTGGCAAAACTCCAAGCAGGCAGAGCAGGAACTGAGCAGGAGCAGGGCTGGCTGTGCTGGAGCTCTGAGCTCCACCTGGGCCAGGGCTGCAAGCACACAACAGCACATGAGGAGGCAACACAGAGCACGGCAGCTGTAAGGCTCACAGCAGGCTCCACCCAGAGCAAACACGAAGAGGAAGGTGTGATGTGAGCATCCTGCATCCCACATTGCATGGCAGGTGGGCCAGATGTGCATCTGGGGCCACTGTGCTTCCAGCACAGCTCACAAACGATGCTCCAGGGAAAGCAGAAACCCAAACCCCTCTAACTCAAGGTTTTCCACTGAAGGTTTCTTCCATCGCTATAGATGGGCTTGATTTTATCTGGGGGCCCTGAGAGGGTTTTAAGGAGACACTGCAACAGCGACCGGCAGCAGAATGCAAAAGAATCACAGAATGGCCTGGGTTGAAAGGACCTCAGAGATCATCTAGTTTCAACCCCCCTGCTGTGTGCAGGCTCGCCAACCTCCAGACCAGACTAGACCACGGTTAAAAGCATGTTAATCTTTGTGCTTCGTTAGAAAAATGGGAAATCAGCCCGTTGTTGGGCCAGCATCAGAAAATGCGTGTAAGCGGAGATGGGGCTGGAAGCAGAGAGCGGCTACCCTGGTTGTTCATCAAGCTGCAGATGACTACAATGAGTACCAAGAGATGGAATATTGCAAGCATCCCTTCATTCTATGCAGCACTTAAATCACTGGAAGGACTTCCAGCCATCGTTCCCCCATCAGACAGAACCCAGCCAACCTTCTATAGCTGCTGAACCCCCTGGGCACAAAATGAAAGTGGAAATGCTCTTGCAGTGAGTGGCAGAGCCAGCAGTGATGGCGTGGGTGCCTGAGCCCTAACAGCTCTCCTGGCTGTGCTGTGCACGAGGATTTCAAGCTCCCTGGCACAGCATCTCTATGGACGCCGGCGCAGAGCTCTGCTTGGAGGGGGAGCACAGGGGATGTGCAGTGGGCACAGCAAGGCTCTGCAGCCAGGCTGTGGCACTGCCACCAACACAGCCCAAGGAGGGAGAAGCTGGACTTGTCTTGGTTGTGTACAGGCAACGCCCAGGCAAGGCCATCAAAGCTGCTCTACCTCCAGCACTGCCAGGCTCTGCAGTTCCTTTGCTTCTGTGCCTTCCAGGAGATGTAAGCGGCCCTGGGACCTTTCCAAACAAACAGCTGAGAACACAATTCTCCTCTGAGGCACAGAGGGAGAGCTTCAGGAGTGCAGCCTGCACGTGCTGAGCCTGAGCTTGAGCTGCAAGAGGGCAGGCTGCTCATCTGTGCACCAACAGCTCCTGCATCTCCAACCCAAAGCACCTCCACAGTGTTGCAGGACTCAGAGCTGTGGCACCCCTGGCCAACAGCTCAGCGAGCTGCAGGGGAGGGCACTGCTGTGACAGTGCTGGGCTCCATCCCAGGGACAGAAACGTGAGAAAACTGATCCTGCTTCTCCCCAGGGACGACGCGGGCGCTCACTGAAGCTCAGCTCACCCAGAGGAGGCTGCAGCATCCCTCCGTTCTTCTCACAGTTCCCGATGGGTTGGATCTCAGCAGAGTCCACCAGCCGCCAGAAGTCGTTCTTGTTGTCGCTGCCGTCGAGGCGCAGGCGGAGGCGGGCGCCCGTCAGCCCCACCACGGTGGCAATGCACGTGGACGTGGTGTTCCGTGGGTCCTGGGCTTCCAGTTTCATGTTGATCTTGAACTCGTTGGCAGGAGGAGTGTAGGACTGCCGAGGGAAAGAGGGGACCGTTGGAGCCAGCACATCCAGCCCTGCGAGCACAGCACAGCTCCCCGCCATCCGGCCCTTTGGTGCTGTGCTAGCATTTGCAGCATCTAACCCTGAATGTTCGACTCTGCTTCAGCACATGCTGATTTCTGTTAAGCCTCTGAGACCCTGAAGCAACCCCCCCCCATGCCAAAAGGGTGACCACCCCCAGCACAGCACTCCTGGGCTGCAGACCACCTCCCTCAGGTTTCCTGTTCTCACTCAGCCCCTCACCTGCTTGAAGCAATGGGCGGGCGCTGGGACAGCACATGTTTCCTTCAGGTATTTCTCCCAGGTAAAGTGACCTGAGGGGAGAAAACAGAGTTCAAACAGGAGCCAACAAGAGGGAAGGCAGTGCGGGCGGTTCTGTGCTCTTGGCACAGGAGCTGCTCGCAGGCAGTGCCCTCTCACTGTGGCCCTCTGGCATTTATGGCCACACAAAACTAACTGCTGCAGCGATGGGGAGAACAGAGCCCAACAATGCCCAGTGGCCTTTGAAACAGCTGCCCTGGCCCAGCACGGGGGATGGGATTGTTTGTCAGGCACTGCTCAGCGCGATCCGGCACGGTGCAGTGTCAGTTTCAGAGGCAGCCACGTGCCTCCACGAATGGCATTTGACACTCAGTAGAGCAGGGATTGATCCTGGAGCACTTCTAAGCAGAGCAAGTACGATATGGATGGGCAGTGCTCACAGGCAGAGCGTCAGCTTTGTGCTCTGACGTCTTCACCTTCACAACTATTTCCCACAAGCAAAGCACTCTGGGCACCCAAAGGTCAAACTGCAGCAGCTGTGAGCAGTGCAGCTCTGCACCTCATGCCCATGTTCTCGTCCTGCTGCATTTAAAGTCAACCTGAAGCTCAGAAGGAGAAGCTCAGAGCTTCTCCTGCTTTGGGCTCCACTGATACATTTCAGCCCCCGAAGGGGCATCAATGTCCTGAAATGATGCTCTAAGGAATAAAAGAAAGGGAAAGGATGTGAGCTCTTACCTTGGTACTGGGAGGGGGATTCTGGTGGGCGGCCGTACTTGTGCTTCTTACCATCCTTCCAGTCTATGGCTATGACAAGAAACAAAGCACTTGTGTCAGTGAGGGTCACAGCTATCCCTGCCTCCCACATGCAGTGACAACCCTGGTAAGAGCAGCACTGCACTACAGCTCACTACAGAATAAGCACTGTTGCTGTTGGCAAATCCGTCTTCACGTGTCCAAAAGATGACTGTTTTTAAAAGGAAAAGGAGAACCTACTCCTGCTGCCCTCACACTGCAGCCAGCCTTGCAGCCAGCCCCATCCTGCTCTCCTGCAGCTCATACTTCATTAAAGGACAAGCAGCTGGGAAGGGGATAACACCACTGTAAGAGAAGCCAAGGAGATGCTAGAGAAAAATAAAGGAAGGAGATAAACTGAGAGTAGCAATCTCCTGCCACGAGCCCCATATGCGTGCACAGCTGTGAACAAAGGGCTGTGGAGGATGCGCCCTGCTCTGCTGCTCCCTTCCCCCATGCTCCAAGAGCTGAGATGAGCTCCCTGCCGGCCACACACACTGTGGTCTGCAGGAGGGGTTGTGCACCATCCTGTGACCCAGCACCAGCCAGGGCACCTTGGCAGTGGCCACGTCCATGCACACTCCTGCCCCGCTCTGCTCTGCTCCCAGTGGGGCACTGCCAACACGTCCCCTGTGCCCCCCCAGCCGTGGCTCTGCTCAGCCCTGTGCAGCACTGCTCACCTTTCTGAGGCCCTGGTTTCCGCATTCTATCACCGCTGCCGTCTTTATCGAGGGAGCGACTCGCCTTTACGTAACTGAAGACGCCTAGGACAAAAGAAAGAGCCATGAGAAAACCCCCCAGCTGCAGAGCATGTGAACATCTGCAATGCTGACTGATGGCACCACTGGGAGAACAGCGATGTTTTCACCCCACGTTGCACAAACGCCTCCTGATGAACACAGATCCATCGCCTTGGCCCCAGAACCAGCAGCCCTTCTCCCCACGGGGACAGCAGGCACAAGAGGAGCAGCTCAGTGCTCTGCTCCATAGGGTACAGCTTTAGTGTGGCCCTGATGCAGCTGGAGAGGAGGGCAGAGCCCCACTTCCCACAGCAGTGCAGCCAAAGGGCCCCCAGTGAGCAATGCCTGTGTGCTTTGTGACTGGAATAAGATCACAGGGAAAAGGCAACAACAGCTGTCTGTAGCTCTGAATCAGAAGGTATGTGGCAGTCCTTCACTGCTCATCTCCTAAGCGGAGTGGCTGCATGTGCTTAAGAGAAGGGCAAAGCTTCTCTTCCTTTCCATTCCCAAAAGCCATCCACAGTGTAGGTGTGTACATGTACAATGCTTTTTTTCCTGACTTTCCCCATCTGCTTCCCCCTGAAAGCAGTGATCACGGCACGGCAGGGCACTCCCCAGCCCCAGTGTCACCCAGCAGCAAGGACAGACCAAGGACAGACCAAGGACAGACCCACTGCGACGGGATCTGCCCTAAAAACTCCAAAGGCCCCAACCTGCTGCAATGGGATGCTGCTCCATCCAACCACTGCTGTTGTGGCACATTGAGTGCCCCATCCACAGCTCCAAAAAACCCCTCCTGCTGAGACCCCTGTGCTGTCAGCAGCTCTCCACCCCCAGCCTCTACCAGAAGCAAAGTCGGGATGGATGCCGCAGCGCATCTAAACCTGGAAGCACAGAGACAAAATGAGAGCGTCTGCATTTAATTGCAGAGAAGCTACGTTACCAGCTGCATTATTTATGTTCATATTTAATTCATTGGAAACACCCCAAGTTTAAATTTAAAGCCTGCTGCAACAAATGTTCCCCCTGGCACAGCAGCGCAGAGCGCGGCGCGCTGTAAGCCCAGCTCAGAGCACACAGGGCCAAGCTTGGCACACAGCTGAGATGGGCACAACCACATCAACGGAGCTGAAACAGACGAGGTCAGCTTTCATACAGTGAAACTATCACACAAAGAAGGATTTAAAAGATGAGTCTGATTAGAAGTAAAAAGGAGAGAGCTCAGGAGAAACATAAAAATAAGGGACAGCACGAAGGGAGCGCAGCCCAGCCCAGTGCAGCCCCTCTCCTCGCTGCCCCTCCGGAGCCCACATGGATCACACCAGGAGCTGCCAAGCAAGTGCTGTCACAGCCAAAGGCAGCTCTCCATCTGGGGCAAAGATCCCTGGGGGGGTGGGATGGCTGCAAACCACGACTTCTCTTCTACCAGAAGGATTCTGTGCCGTTCCCAACTCCTCTTCTGTCTCTCTAGGATGAATTTTCATCTTTCTGCCACGTGAGAGGCAGGCTGATAAACGCCAGAACGTTCAGGAATGCACTCCTGGGAAAGACGTTACGAGTCAGAGGTGTGCTGATGATGTGACCGTGAGCAGTGAGCTTCCCAGCCCTGAGACACAGCCTGGGCAGAGCTCAGCTTCAGGGAGAAAAGAACACAGCCTGGCAGGATCCCACAGCGCTTTGTTTCTCTCTCCAAAAAACAAGTGAGAGATGCAGGCGGGCCACAGCTCCGGCCAGGAGCAGCCCTTGCTCCACCGAGCTTCAATAAAACCAACACACACGGTGCATTCCAGGAACAGGCTGAGAAATGGGAGGGAAGAGCTTCAAGGAGTAACAACAGAAAGCAGAAAGACAGCAAAGCAAGCAGCAAAGAGCAGCTCTGACCGATGGGCAGCCGGGGGTGGCTGGGAGAAGCACCCTGCTCACAGTGCCACGTCCCAAACACATCCCTGGGTGCTCCAGGAGAGCAGGAGCCCTGTGCTGAGGGATGCTGACATCGCTGGAGTGCAGCCTGCAGCACAGCCCTCACTGCTCTGTGTGACAGAACCTGCTTCATCAGCCTCGCTCTCTGCTGGGGCATCTCCTGGTTAAAAACAAAGCTCCTCACGGGATGGGAGATACGGGAAAAAAAAGTATCAGGTGGTGGGTAAGTGCACGAGAGCTTGGCAGCAGTAATTAATGAAATGAATGTACCTGAACTGCAGGGAGAGCCTGCTCCGTCCCGCTGCACAGCCCTGCTCCCGTCCCGCTCCTGACCTCCTCGTTTTCCTTCCTACCCGTGCAGAGATTAATTCATCTCTTCCCTCGGAGGAGGAGAGGAAATTGCAGCAGTGCAACATGTCAGGAGAGAGCAGCAGAGCTGGGCTCGCCGAGGACGTGCATTAATTACCGCCTGCTATTTTTATCCTGTGCAGAACTCCAGGCTCAGCTGCGACTGAAGGAACTCAAATCTCTCGAGAGGCGACGCACCCTGCGCTGCAAACAGAGCAATCCAGCAAGTGCTCAGCAGAACTTCTGTGCACTCCTAACCAGAGGAGAAGGAGTGATATGGCAGACCACAGCAATGGAACTCCTACAGGACGAGCAGGCAGCTTGGCACCCAGCATCCTGCTCACATAACCAACAGAGTAGAGCACGCAGCGCACCACGAGGCCTTCCACCATCCTGTGCGCAGCGCTGTGAGACTGCAGACACCAACACAAACAGAATTTGTGGCCACAAGCAACCAGCAGGCCGTCCTGCAGCGATGGAGGCGTGCTCAGAGCCTGCCAAGCAGCTCACTGAGACATGGTGCTCTCACTCAGCCTGGCTGCCAGCCATTAAACTCCGTGCTGGGCACTCGCATTGTTGCTAATGCCAGCAGAGCTCAGCAGCACTCGCAGACTCCCAGCTGACAGCAGTGTGAAATGACAGAGCGGCTGCAGGGCGGTGAGGCACACGGCTGCACTGAACACACGTGGCCAGCAGTGTTGCCAAAGCTGTGCCAGCAGCACAGCGGGCAGAGAGAACCCAGAGTGCAGGAACACAAGCCAAACCGCAAAGCCATCACCGTAACCCCCGGCAATGGGGCAGGGCTGGAGCACAGCAGCAACTGCAGCCCCTCCCTGAAGGCACAGGATCACAGGATCACCAAGGCTGGAAAAGTCCTCCAAGGTCATCCAGTCTGAACGTCCCCTGTCACCAGTGCTGCATCCCTCGAACTCTCCTTCAGCTCAGTGGCATTTCAATGCTGAGAGCCCCAGCTCGGGACTGAGGACAGAAGAACCGACAGCCCTGCTGCCTGCTGCTGGGGATGGTTTTCCTTTTGGATATTTCTGCCAAACAGAGGAGGCCACCAACCCTGCAAGAGGAGCTGGAGCTGCTGCTCCACCCAGCACACCTTGCTCCATTTCTCACGGCCATCGGATCAGGGAAGTTTTTAAACACAGATGTGCAACTTGCGCCTCCAAACCTGCTTGTCTCATCACAAGCTCAACTTCTGCAGCAAGCAAAAGGCAGGAAAGTGATCAGAGCCCCAGTGCAAACAGAATGCTGTTGGGAACCCTGCACTGAGTGCTGCCAGCAGCTCCTCCAGATGGAGCACGCTGGGGCTCACAGTGCTGCCAGCTCCCTCGCCACAAACCCACTGCTCAGTATGCACACAAACACCAGAGCTGCACTCCTTTGTCCCAGAGCAGCACTCAGACCTACTGAGAACGGGGTCACTGAGCCCCATGCAGTGCCGTGCTGCTGTGCCCAGCCTGACCACAGCAAGGGTCAGCAGCAGCATGCAGAGAAGGGCAGAGATATTGCAGAATATAAAAAAGGCCTGTACAAAATGAGGACAGCAACAGAGCTTGGGGTATGAGAAAAAAGCCTTTGAAGAGGTTAAATTCAGCCGTGGAGATGGAAAGAGCAAAACGTGCCCTGGAATGCGTGACAGAAAGGAACAGGCTCAAAGCATGAGCAGGGCAAGGTGCAGCCCCGAGGAACGCAGCAGCAGGGATGGCTGAGTGCTGCACCTGGACAGCAGGAGGATGTGTGCAAGAAGAAACGTGAAGCAGAAGGGCTGCTGCTCACCCAGGAGCCGAGCGGCCGCTCCAGCTGCTCTCCAGGCACGCCGTGCCCCAGCACTGACATCAGCTTTTATAGATCCTTGTAAACTAAACGTAAGGCAAGGACACGAGCCCAGGCTGCTGACAGCAGCCAGCTGACGGATAGCATCGGCGCTTTGCACCCCAGCAGCATCTCCCAGTGACACACCAACCACGCTGCAGAACTCGTCGAGTTCCTGGGCCGGTGACTCAGAGGTCAACGCTACCCAACAGTACCGCAGGAAGGCAGCACAGAGGGGCTGGCTGGGCTCCAGCACGGCTCTACGGCTTGCAGCGGGTGCCACTCGTGCTCATTTGCTCTCCTTTAATTATCCCATCACACGGTTTAGCCAACAGCACGAAGGTCTGCGTGCAGCATCTGACACAGGAGAGGCTGCGGCCGTGCCAGCAGTGCAGCCATGGAGCGGTGGGGGAGCGGCTTCCCGCTGCTGCTGAGGAGGAGCTGCCACATGGCTGCTCGCAGCCACTCAGCGCCCGCTGCTCGCTATAAACAACAACAGTCAACAGAAAAGGAGGCAAAAATCAAAGCCGGGGCCTGCGCTGGGTGCCTGCGTTTGCCGCCGGGAGCCGGGCTGGCAGCCGACTGCAGGCCCTGCGATGGCTGCTGCCCTGCAGCACATCTGAGCACGGCCATCCCAGCACTTGCAGGAGGCCGCAGTTCCACGCAGCGGCTTTGAAGAACGCAGGGATCAAACCTGAGTGCAGCGCGGCAGCAGCCCGCCTGCCAGGGCGGTTATTGTTTTTTTTTTAACACCGTGCTGTGCGTGAAAAGTCCCAACCCTGCCCCGAATCCCAACCCCGACCTGCCTGACCCTCAGCACAAACGCAGCCCGGCCCTCGACCCGAACTCTGCCTGACCCCCAACCCAACTCTCCCCTCCAGCAGCGGATCCCGAGGGGCTGTGGAGGAGGACCGTCGCTCCCCGGTGCAGCAGTGCGGGCTGCTCCCCGCGGGGTCACGGCACAGAGCCGCGTCGGAGCGGCGCCGCTCCCCGCTCCGTCCCTCGCCGTCACCTCTCGGGGCCGGGCACCGAGCGCTGCGGGGCCTCAGGGAGCGGCACGAAGCTCCGCAGCACGGCGGGCCGAGCGACGGAGGGAGGGCCGCGGGCGGGCAGGACGTGCAGAGCGGGCCGCCGTGACAGCCGCGCTCCGGGCCCGCCCCGCCCCGCGGAACGGCCGCGCTGCCCCCGCCCCGCCCGGCCCGCCGCCCCGCCGCCCCTCACCTGCGCGGCCCCGAGCGCTGCGGGCTCCGTCTCAGCGCCGCGCCGCCTCCGCCGCCGCCGCCATGTTTGCGCTGCGCAGTGAGGCGGGGGGCGGCGCGGGGGGAGCGCGGCGGCCGCCGGGACAGCGCGGCGCTCAGCCGCCCCCTGCCGGGCCGCGCCGGGTTATGGCGCCCCCCGCCGCTCCGCGCCCGGCGCTGCGCTGAGGCCGATGGGATGAGCGGCGGCTGCGGGACGCGGCCTCGGCAGCGCGGGCGCTGCGGTTGGGCTCGGTGCTCTGGTTGAGGTTTCCGGCTTTACTGACGCTCTGTGATCCTGGCATGGGATCATGGAATCGGGAAACGACCTGCGGGATCATCGAGTCCAGCCGCCCTCCCATCGCCGCTGCCACAGGCGCTGCACCAGATCTCACAGCTCCCATCCAGACGCCTCTTGAGCGCCGCCAGGGACGGCGACTCCACCACCTCCCTGTGCAGCCACTGCAGTGCCTGACCAGGAGAGAAAAAGTTCTCCTCATGTCCAACCTAAACCTCCTCTGCTGCAAACTGCGGCCATTGCATCGAGTCCTGCTTGTTGCCTGGGAGAAGAGGCCAAACCCCTCCTCATCACCACCCCCCTTCACAGAATCACAGAAAGGCCCGGGTTGGAAGGGACCTCAAGGATCACGAAGCTCCAACCCCCTGCCACACGCAGGGCCACCAACCTCCACATTTCACAGCAGCCCAGGCTGCCCAGGGCCCCATCCAACCCGGCCTTGAACACCTCCAGGGATGGACGGGGCATCACAGCCTCTCTGGGCAGCTGTTCCAGCACCTCACCGCTCTCATAGCACAGAACTTCCCTCTGACATCCAACCTCAATCTTCCCTCCCTCAACTTCAAACCATTTCCCCTTGTCCTGCTGTTATCTCCCCTCTCAAAGAATTGATTCCCCTCCTGTTTGTAGGCTCCCTTTAGGAGCAGGCTGCACTGAGGTCACATCGCAGCCTTCTTTTCTCCAGGCTGAACAAGCCCAGCTTCCTCAGCCTCTCTTATAGGGGAAGTTGTACAGTGCAATGATGTCTCCTCTGAGCCTCCTCTTCTCCCACCCACCCGCACACAGAGCACCAGCTCTCCCTGGGTTTCCCCTGCCCTGCAGCACACACAGCCACGCACTCCAAAGGCATCCCCTGCCATCCTGCACCTCTGTCTGTGTGAGTTCCCTGCAGCCATCCAGCCCCTACACCTCAGAATCACAGAATCACAGAATGGCCAGGGTTGGAAGGGACCTCGAGGATCACGATTCTCCAACCCCCCACCACACGCAGGGCCACCAACCTCCACATTTCATAGCAGCCCAGGCTGCCCAGAGCCCCATCCAACCTGGCCTTGAACACCTCCAGGATGGGGCAGGCACACACACACACACAGCACCAGGTTCTGCCCACTCTCTGCTTGCTGGCTCCCCTGCGGGTCCCGCTGTCACCTTCAGAGCTGCTCGTGTCAGCAGTGAATGTAAAAGATGGCTGAGGGGGAATGAACACAGCAGAGAGATTTCAGCAGGGATATGGAAACAGGGGTGGGATAGGATGGAATAAGATGGGATGAGGTGGCATGGAACGGGATGGGATGAGGAGGGATGGAGATGGGATGAGTATGGGGTAGGATGGCATTAGATGGTTTGGGATAGGATGAATTGAGGTGGGGTGGGATGAGATGGGGTGGCATGGGGTGGAAATGGAGATGGATGGGGATGGAATGGGGGTGGGATGGGATGGGGATGGGGATGGGATGAGATTGGATGAGATGGGATGGCATGGAATGGAAATGGAGATGGAGATGGATGGGGATGGGATGGGAGTGGGATGAGATGGGATGGAATGGGGATGGGGATGGAGATGGGGACGGGATAAGATTGAATGTGATAGGATGGGAATGGAGATGGAATGGGAATGGGGATGGGATAAAATGGGGATGGGATAGGATGAGATTGGATGTAATGTGATGAGATAGGATGAGATGGGATGGGACCCTTGCAGGAAGGTCTGAGACATCTCAGCTCATTTGTGATGCTTCTCTCTTTTCCTTTGGGGAAGTTAATGTCCACTTCTGCATGGCAGGAACGGGTGGCTGACCTCCATCTGCTGGTGGCAGGATGCAGCACAGCAGCATTGCTAGTGCTGTCCTGGCTGCAGTGTGCACTTGGTGCAGCCTCTGCAATATTCAGGGTCCTGCCCAGGGCCAAGCAGCTTCTGGCTGATCTGCAGCCGACCTGTGGGACCACAGTGCACGGAATGCCCTTAGGAAAAACCAACAGGATCAGTCCTCAGAGCAAAGCACAACCCACATTGCCTCTCCCCCCACAGCAGTCTGTAAATAAAGGCAGTGATCAGACAGGGCAGGACTCTGGGGGGCTGGGACATCCCCTTGTCCTGTCCGCACAGACCACCGAGAAGAGGTTGGCCATGTGCCTTTGTCTCCCACACTGAATATATTCATGAGCACTAATCAGATTCTTTCTCAGTCTTCCCCAGGCTGAGCAGCTCCAGGTCACACAGCCCTCCCTGGGGATGCTCCAGGCCTTCTCAGCTCCGTTACCAGGATGCCATGGGGGACGACACCAAAAGCCTTGCTGACATTGAGGCAGATGACATCCACTGCTCTCCCTGCACCTACCCAGCTGGTGATGCCATCATAGAAGGCTGCCAGGTTGGACAAGCACGATTTCCCCTTGGTGAACCCATGCTGACTACTCTTGACGATCTTCTCTTCCAGTCGCCTGGAGATGGCACCCAGAGGCACAGAGGTGAGGCTGACAGCCTGTGGTTTCCTGGATCCCCCCTTCCTGCCCCTTTTGCAGACCTGCACACTGCTTCCACCCGTCTGCTCCAGGACCATCCCCCCTCACCCAGAGGGAAGCTCTCCATTCCCTGACTCTCTCTGTTCCCCCTGGAGTCCAGGGGTCCCAGAGGGGTGATCTTGGAAGTGAAGACCAAATCACTCAGCATCTCCACCTCCTCAGCATCCCCACTACCAGCACGCCTTTCTTGTTCCTCAGGGTACCTTCTTACTTCCTCTTCAGTACAGCAGTCAGGGTTTTGCGAGTGGAACAAATGTGCAACGGTCCTGAGCTGTAAAGTGCAGTCAGGAGAGAGATTGCATGCAGTGCTGCAGCATGGTGCATCTGCAGGGCACTGCCTGCAGCACCGTGCACTGCCTGCAGCACCGTGCACTGCCTGCAGCACCATGCACTGCCCACAGCACCATGCATTCCCTGCTGCACCACTCTCTGCCTGCAGCACTGTGCTTTGCCCCGCAGTGCCCGCAGTGACACCAACTGTGTCCTGCTTTTTGTGCACTCTGTACCACCGACACCGAGCACCGTCTGCAGTGCCATGCCTGGCCTGCACGCCGTGCTGCCTGCAGCTTCTTGCACCGCCCAGGGGACGTTGCAGGGGGCAGAGCACAGAGCGCTGCTGGTTGTGTTCCCGTCCCAGCTGTCGGCACGCAGCCGCGCTGGAGCGGAGTCGCTCTGGAAGAACCAAAGGACAATTCCCCCAGCCCCCTTCCCTGTGCTCGGAGCTCATCTCCCCGCTGCTGATCCGCACATTCAGTGCTTAAAAAGGAAACGAGCCCTCTGTGCCGAGGGGAGAGCAAGGGGGGGAGGGGGGCGTGCGGCCGTGCGCGGCAGCGCCGGGGAGAGCGGGGAGAGCGCGGTGTCAGCGCTCCTCGTGTCCCCAGGGGAGCGGCGTGCAGCACGCAGCGTGCACAATGCAGGATGCACAATGCACAGTGCAGCATGCACAATGCACAGTGCAGCATGCACAATGCACAGTGCAGCATGCACAATGTCCAGTGCAGCATGCATAATGGACAATGCACAGTGCAGCATGCACAATGCACAGTGCAGCATGCACAATGGACAATGCACAGTGCAGCATGCACAATGCACAGTGCAGCGTGCACAATGCACAGTGCAGCATGCACAATGGACAGTGCAGCATGCACAATGCACAGTGCAGCATGCACAATGGACAGTGCAGCACGCACAATGCACAGTTCAGCATGCACAATGCACAATGCAGCACGCACAATGCACAGTGCAGCATGCATAATGCACAATGCAGCGTGCACAATGCACAATGCACAGTGCAGCATGCACAATGCAGCGTGCACAATGCACAGTGCAGCATGCACAATACAGCATGCACAATGCACAGTGCAGCATGCACAATGCAGCGTGCACAATGCACAGTGCAGCATGCACAATGCAGCGTGCACAATGCACAGTGCACAATGCAGGATGCAGGATGCAGGGGGGAGCGCAGCCATCTCTGTTGGATCCGGCCCCGTTTCCGTGGCAACCGAGCGGCTCCGGCGGCGGCCCCGTGGCCCCAGCAGAGGGCGCTGCGCGTCCATGGATGCGGCGCGTCCGTGCTGGGAGGAGCGGGGAGGGGGCAGCGGGGCTGAGGGCACTGGGAGCATTGGGGGCAGCGGGAGAAGTGAGGGCAGCAGAGACACTGGGAGCAATGGGGGCAACTGGGACACTGGGAGCACTGGGGGGGAGGGGGCAGTGGGGACACTGGGAACAATGGGGCTCTGGGATCAGTGGGGGCACTGAGAGCATTGGGAGCAGTGGGAGCAATGGGGCACTGGGAGCAAAGAGGGCACTGGGAATACTGGGAGCAATGGGGCTCTGGGAGCAGTGGGGCCAATGGGAGAAGTGGGGACACTGGGGGCGTGGGTCTGTGGGACTGTGGGGCTGTCAGTGCAACACAACACAACACATTAGAACATAACAGAATGCAACACACCTCAGCAGAGCACAACACATAGAACACAATGCAACGCAGAGCAATGCAGCTCAATGGAACACAACTCAGTGCAGCACAACTGAGTGCAACACAACAGCGCAACACAACTCAGTGCAACAGAACTCAATGCAACACAGTGCAACAGAATGCAATGCACACAGCACAGCAGGACTCTGCAGCACAACACAACAGTAGAACACAACGCAGTGTGCAGTGCAACACAACACAAGACAACATGTAGAACACAACATGAGATGATGCAAAGCAACACAACTTGACACAACGCAATGGAACGCGATGCAGTGGGATGCAACACAGTGTGACACAACGCAACGCAATGCCACACAACGAGGCAATGTGACACAACCAGGATGTGCTCAGCGTGGTCTGGGAGGTGCCCCCAGCTGTGCCCTTGCCCCACATTGGGCAGCGCTGCATTGGGGCCAGGGATGTGCAGCAGCTCCCGCCCCACAGCGCTGGGTGTGCGGGCAATTAACCGGCCCCACCTGCCATAATTAGCAGGGCAAAGCGGACCACGCTCACTGCTGACCCATCTGCTGTGGGGCAGCAGTTCCATGGCCATAGGGTGTCAGTGCAGCCCAGCACAGAGCAGGCAGAATGTGTCCCACTGTCCCACTGTCCCACACACAGTGGTGCCTCTCCCCCCGGCTCCTGCATGACCCGCATCCACTCCACTGGTTCTCATTTCCCACTGCACACCTGGGGTCCCTGACCCTCCTCCCATCCCCCCCAACCTCCCCTGTCAGCTTTTTGTTTCACAGCACGGTGACAAATGCTGCTCCTGCTCAGGGCGCATTGCTGTGCCCTGGGTGCAGGCGTGGGGACCTGGCAGCTGGGGATGTGGAGGGCTGGGGGGGGGAGGGAGTTGGGGCTGGGGGTGGGGATGGGGTTGGAGGTAGGGAAGGTGTTGGGGCTGGGGTTATTGGTTTTGAGTTGGGGTTGGGGATGGACTTGGGGATGGCATTGGGGGTGGATTAGGAATGGGGATGGGGATGGGGATGGGGATGGGGTGGGGATGGGGATGGGGTGGGGATGGGGTGGGGATGGGGATGGGGATGGGATGGGGATGGGGATGGGGATGGGGATGGGGATGGGGTTGGGGATGGGGTGGGGATGGGGTGGGGATGGGGATGGGGATGGGGATGGGGATGGGGATGGGGATGGGATGGGGATGAGGATGGGGATGGGGATGGGGATGGGGATGGGGATGTGATTGCTTCAGGGTTGGCATTGGGGTTGGGACTGGGAATAGGGTTGGGGTTGAGGTTGGGGCTGGAGGTGAGGCTGCACCTGTGGATTGGGACTGGGAATGGGAATGGTGTTGGGGTTGGGGGTGGGGATGGGGTTGGGGTTGGGTTTGGAGATGAGATTGAGGTTGGGGGTGGGGTTGGAGGTGGGGCTGGGAATGGGAACGGCGTTGATCCGGGGTTGGGCTGAGGCTCTCAGTGCAATCCTATCCCATCAGGTTGTGCAGTGGAGGAGCCCAGCCCCGTGCCGGGCAGCACTCCATGTTCCCGGCCTGCACAGTGCTGGCACAGGGCTCTGCTGCAGTTACTCATCGCTCCCATCAGCAGCCCGCACCCAGCGCCCATCTGCGACTGCAGGACAGCGCCTTCCGTCAGCGGTGCGATCGGAGCTGGAGTTTGCAGTGGGATCTCAGCTCCGCGCCCATCGCTGTGCTGCGTGTGCTGCAGGATGGGGCTGCGGACGAGCGTGCAAAGCTCTGCGTGTGTGGAAATGGCTGGAAAAGTGCTGCTCAGTCCCGCTTCAATCAGAGGAACGGAGCAGCTGTTGGAGTGAATGGGCCCTGCACTAAAGCAGACGTCTTAATATCTTTTGCAGAGGAGGTGCATTGTGATTCACTCTGTGCATCTCTATTACTCAGCGTTTGATAGGGGCTTACTTGTCTCAAGTGCTTTTCATTATTGCCCTAATGCTATCTATTAACATATGGGATGGAGGCTCTTTTCTCATCTGGAGCGTGCATCACTCTGCTTTTAAGGATGATGGGGCTTGCAAATACATAACAGTTTGCTGCCTCCCTGACGGAGCTCACCAGGAGGAGGGAGGGCCGTGTGGGGGTGAGTGGCTGCAGGGCTGTGAGGACACCGTGGTGTGAGCAGAGCCACAGCCGTGCACTGCTCCACTGCCACAGCCCTGCACGCAGCCGGTCAGTTAGCTGCTTTACCTGCCCAGGGGGTGTTTGCAGGCTCTGTGGGCAGACTTTGTGGGGGAAGATTACAGGTGTGGTTTTCTGGGTGGGTGCTGTGCGTTGCAGTGCTGTGCTGGGATGGTCCCACGTGCTGCAACTCAGAGATGAACATTGTGCTGGACAGGAGCCGACCGGAGCTGCGGCCTGGCAAGAGAAGCACATCTCTTCCCTCATCTCAGGATGAGTTCTGCCTTGCATTTTGTTGAGCTATGGCAAGAAACACAGCAGCACAGGAGCAAAAATCACTGCAGGTCAGGGTCAGAGCTGTTAGAAGGGACCTGTGAGCCTCCCCCAGCACGGCCCCATCCAGCAGGACCTGCATGTCCCGGCATCCAGGCTGCGATGGGGGATTCAGAGCACCTGGAAAGCCCAGAGTGGCACCGTGGTGCAGCAGCCGCCTCCGAGCAGCTTGATGGATGGCGGGCCGGTCCCACCCGCAGCCAGATGACAGCTCCTGGCATCAGCCGCTGTGATAAATAGCAATTACCGACCGGAGCACTGCCACTCACATTTGCCTAAGTGAGGAGCAGAATCATACATCTCTGCTGATTACATATCAATGATGCGCTGGAGGCCTTCGCAACTTTTAGATCCGCTTAAGATATGCCGCCCTGATTTAGACGGCGATTTGCATACAATTTACCCATAAAGCCTTACTTTGAAAAGGATAATTACTTTTTTTTTTTTTTTTCTTTTTTCTTTTTTAATATTCTTCCTTCTGATTTGAACGTTAGCGAGGCCATACCATGAATTACCACGCTAATGAAGACAAACACGCGCGGGGCGTGCGATGCGAGCACCGCTCCGTAACCTCCCCACATGCAACGTGTTTGTGGTGGTTTGTCTTCCTGTGGTGGATCTGCGGGTGCCAAGGCTGTTCTTCCCATGGATGCTTGTGCTATAGGGCTGGGAGCGCTGTGGGGTGCGGGTTTGGGGCTGTGGGGTGAAGCTGTGCCCCATAGGGCCATGGCCAAGGAGCGATGCTGGCGGTTGTGATGTGGAAGAGGACAACTGAAGTGCCACATGTCTGGGCGCTGGGCAGAGGGAACCCCAAAAGCCCATCTCACATCACACAGAGCATTCCTTCAGGTGTAGTCAGCTCAGACTCAAGGTCCCCCCAAACTCTTGTTCCCATTTAGCACGCTCTGGGCTGCAGGCGTGGGCCTGGAGAGCCCTGGGAAGGGATTGGATCTGCTGTGTGTGGGGAACTGCTCCCAGCCTCCAGCACTTCCAGCACTGGGAGTGAGGATCTCACATCCCACTGAGGCTCTCCCTGCTGTCCACATGCGGGTGCTGGTGCTGAGCAGCGTGGGGACAATGGCACAGAGGACACAAGCAGGGGGTCTGGCCCCAGTGCCCCAGGGGACCCTCGCCTGGTGGTTTACATCTCCCCACAGCTGCCCTCACCACTGGCCTCGTGAATGTGAGTGTGTGGAGATGGGCAGCTCCTGCGCAGGGCGTAGGAATGAAGGATGCATTCCGGCTCCAATAATTCACCACTCTGCCAGCATTGTGTTGCCTGCGGGTTTTACCCATGGGGATGAGACATTGGTGACTGAGGCATGGAGAAGCTGGCAGGGAACATCCAACACCCCGGCATGGCGGTGCTGCAGGCTGAGCATCAGGAAATACATCTGCTCTGAAAGAGTGGTAATGGTGATGCACTGACACTGTGGAGCAGTGTGATCACCATCCCTGTGTGCACCAGGACTGTGGGGATGTGGTGCTGGGGGACACGGCAGGGGGGCTGGGATCTGATAGGTTCCATGGTGACTTGATGATCCTGTCTTGTTCAACACCTTCATCAATGACCTGGATGAGGGAATAGCATCCATCCTCAGCAAGTTTGCTGATGATATGAAGCTGGGAGGAATGGATGACACTGGAAAGCTGCACTGCTATTCAGAGAGACCTAGACAGCTGGAGAGTTGGGCAGAGAGGAACCAGATGAGGTTTAACAAGATGCTGTGGGTTTGAGGCATCAGGAGTTTGGAACACGGTCCATGAGATCATCAGCACTTCACCCAACCCATCCCAACCCATCCCTACCCAACCCATCCCAACCCAACCCAACCCAACCCTCTCTGCTGTGCATCACTGAGGGTTTAACATCTCTCCAGGAAGGTCGTGCCCAGGGACCCACATGGGACGTGGGTGAGTGGGGGCTGTGGCAGCAGGTGGAGCGATGTGGCTGATTGTGGGGAGGTTTGGAGACAGCTCCATCACATCTATCAGTACTGACGGAGGGAGGAGAGCTCTGATAATGGAGGGCTTTTTAATCTAGGAGATAAAAAATGTAATGAGATTCAATGGCTGTGAGCTGGAGCTCGAAAAACCGAAATTGGAAGGAAGATGCATCTTTTAAACAGGGAGTGTAATTAACCATCGGAGCAATTTGCCAAGGGATGTGGCGGGTTCTCCATCATTTGTGGTCTTTAAATCAAGTCCTTCTGAAAGAGTTGTTCTCCTTCCACCAGAAGTCACAGAGTTGGGCAGTGCCCTTCTCTGCCCGGCCAACCTGAGCCCTGCGGGGCAGCTGGGGGCCATGGGATCCCCACAGCTCTGGGTGCCCCATTGGATCCCAACACTGCTGAGTGCCCATGCAATCCCCACAGCACTGGGTTCCCATGAGATCCCCACACTGCTGCATGCCCCATGGGATCCCCGCAGCTCTGGGTACCCCTTTAAATCCTAACACCACTGGGTGTTCTGTGGGATCCCAACACCACTGGGAACCCCATTGGATCCCAGCCCTGCAGCACCACCAGCTCTGGGAGCCCGGTGCTGGTGCATGCTTTCGGTGCTTTTCATTCCCTGCTTCTCCTTCTTTTTTTTTTTCCCTTGGTTTCATTCTTGATATTTTTTCCTTTCTGCCCTAATTTTTTTTTTTTTTTTCACCTATAATTTTCTCCATTGACTTTAATTAAGCTCTCCCCAGGCTCACTCTGTAGGCAGGCTTCCCCGGGTCTAATTAGACTCTCATCATAAGTAATCTACATGGAAAGCAAACATGTGTGTGTGAGAGAGAGCCAGCGAGATTTATAGAGAGCATGCAGGGAGCAGATGGGTGCATAAAACACTACAAATAATTCTGGTGCAGATGCAGAAAAGGCCGTCGCAGCGACGGGGATGGGAGCCTTCCCCACGCGCTCCCATAAGTCAAACCTCTGTCTCTCCCTCTCTCAAGGTATCACCGCATTTCCCACAATAAAATCAATAGTGCAGATCAGAGTAAATCATCTTTGACTGGGAAAGCAGCACTCGTTGATAGCAGCGATTCCCAGATGAGCTTAAGGAGGTGTCTCGTGCTGATCTGCTTCTCACCGTGTGCTTAAGAGGCGAGGTGCGTGCTGCCTTGGAGCTGCCTGCCCAGGGGTGGGCAATGGGCTTCGGGCAGCACTGCTTGGCTCTCTGGATGCCCTTCTTGGCTTCAGTGCTCCTGAACTGCTGGGGACAGTGAGGCTGTGGGCACAGTGTGGGTGCACGCAGTGCTGGCTCGTGCTGTGCTGCGTGGCAGAGCTCTGATGGTGCTGCAGCGCTGTGGGTTCTGGGGTTGGAGGCAAAAGGAAACACATTGACACTGATGGTTATGACATCTTCTGGTGTGAGCCATCACCAAAATTCATGGAATTCTGGCAATTTAGGCCCTGCTGACAGGCTGTGGCTGCCTGCACTGCCTTCAGGACCTTTCTGCCTGGTCTGGACATGTTTTCTGTCGTAGGCTGGATGGCCCATCCCATCCCATTGAAAGACTGATCCCCACTGCTACCCAGGTCAGAGTTCTCCCATGCTGCTGGGCAGTTTGAGCCCCAGACATCTCTGCAGGAGCACCAGGAGAGGGATCCTCTCTGTTGAACTCTTGCAATGGAGTGTGCTGTGCTTGCTGAACATCCCCTCACAAGGTGTATTTTTCCAGCCCTTGTATCATTACTGTGGCTTTTCTCAGCACCTGAAAACTTTCCACAACCTCTAGAAAGCCCTGACTCCAAAACCACAGCCAACCTTCCGGCGTGTGGCCAGCAGTGATCACACCATGAAACTCACTGCCACTGCTGTGTCACAAAAACCAAAGATGCCCGGAGAGGCAGGTTGGACAAATCCCTGCACAACAGGGCAGCGATGGTTGCCACAGCACTGCGGGACTGACCTGAACGCAGCGGGCAGCGCTGGAGTCTCTGAATCACTGAAGACAGAAAAGCACCATGGGGAAGGATGGTTCAGTGCTGGCGTTGCATCTCTGAGCAGCTGTTGCTGACCTGGTTGGAAACGGTCCAGAGGCCGGATGGAGCTCAAGTCTGGCACAGTCCAACCACAGTGTGTATGGGAAGGCTTCCAGTGCTCGAACACCAACTTCTCCCACGCAAGCATCTCTTGGGCTGATCAGCCCAGGCTCCTCAGCAGACATTGGAGACAAAGGGGCATTTCCAGGACATCAATTACCTTCCTCTGAGCCAGTGATGCCTTCCCTTCCCTTCCCTTCCCTTCCCTTCCCTTCCCTTCCCTTCCCTTCCCTTCCCTTCCCTTCCCTTCCCTTCCCTTCCCTTCCCTTCCCTTCCCTTCCCTTCCTTCCCTTCCCTTCCCTTCCCTTCCCTTCCCTTCCCTTCCCTTCCCTTCCCTTCCCTTCCCTTCCCTTCCCTTCCCTTCCCTTCCCTTCCCTTCCCTTCCCTTCCCTTCCCTTCCCTTCCCTTCCCTTCCCTTCCCTTCCCTTCCCTTCCCTTCCCTTCCCTTCCCTTCCCTTCCCTTCCCTTCCCTTAGCATGAGAGTGGTCTAACACTGGGACAGGCTTCCTGGAGAGCATGATGACCCATGCCCATCAACATGCATGAGGTGTTTGGACAACGCCCTCATTAATATGCTTTAACTTTTGGTAAGTGGCCAGGCAGCTGGACAAGATGGTCTTTGCAGGTCTCTCCCAAACATCCCATCCCCTCCCATCCCCATCCCCATTTCCATCCCATCCCATCCCATCCCCATTTCCATTCCATCCAATGTCATCCAATTCCATCCCATCTTATTCCATCCCACTTTATTCCATCTCCATTTCTATCCCATCCCATCCCATCCCCATTTCCATTCCATCCAATGTCATCCAATTCCATCCCATCTTATTCCATCCCACTTTATTCCATCCCCATTTACATTCCATCCCGTCCCCCTTCCATCCTGTCCCATCTTATACCATTCCATCCCATTCCCATCCTGTCCCCATTTCATTTCCATCTCATCCCATCCTATCACATCCAATCCCTTTCCATCCTATTCCCATCCCCATCCACACCCTCACCTCACCCCATCCCGTCCCATTCTGTCACATCCAATCCCATCCCCCTGCCATCTCATCCCAAGCACTTTGGGAACTCAGGCACGCAGCACCAGTAGAAGCAGAACAGATTCGTGCCCCTGGGGTGGGACGTCACCCAGGCAAAGCTGAGGGGCTGAGCAATGCGTGAGCAAAGGCCCGAGCCAGAACTGTGGCACTGTTGGCCCTGCTCAATTCTCACCACCGTTATGAGGGGAGAGTTTTGGGATTTGGCTGCACCTTGGCAAGGCGTGCAACGTGGGGCCTGGTGAGCAAAGTGTCACATTGCCCCTTTGCATCTGCAGCAGGCAGATTTTCCTTCTAAAAGCGATCACGTCACAGGGGTGCAGCTCCTGCTGTCAGCCTCATCCCAGTGCTGGTCATCTCCTGCACCATGCTGGTGGGGAATCCACCACCCAAAGCCCTGTGCAGCCCCAGCTGTTCTGCGCAGCCCTCGGCGCCGCGCCGACGAACCGCACGTGGAATATTTCAGATATTTAAATACATCTCAGGGTTCAGATCGCAGCTTCTCAACAGCAGTTAAATAAGTAACACATTCATATTTTGTAAACTGTTTCTCACAGCTTGTTTATTTAGGGTTATAACTCGATTTGGGCTCCTTATGGAAGTGTGACTCATTGTTTAATGTGTCAGCTCATTAGCAAGACTTGTTTTTGCCTTATATTTCTGTGCTACCACTAATTGCTGAGCCCACTGTGAGCTTCAGCTTCCAATGACACTGTGCAAGACGCAGGGAGGTGGATCAGAGCGGAGATAAAAGGCAACAGGAACCAATGGAGGAAGCATTTGGAGTCGTGCTCCAGGAGTGACCTCGTTCCCTTAGGCAAAGCCTCCAGCTCCTGGGGGCTCAACAGGAGTTGGGCACGAGCGCATAGAGGAGATCAGAGCCAGGAGAGACGCCCTGTGCTCCCTGCGGTTGCATTTGTTGGCCATGGGGCCGCTGGAGCGCGCCTTGAACATCCCAGTGCGCCCCGACGGGTTGTCTGTGGCCAAGTGGATCTTCTGGACGCTTGGAACTCACCTTCCCTGCTGGTTGGCTTCCTTCCTCCATTCCTTCCTTCTCTCTGCGTCGCTCAAGCCAGATTTTCTCAGCTTGGCTGGCACTGGCTTCCTTCTAAGAACGCTGCTGCTCGTTTCCTATGTAGCTTTATGAGTTTTCACCAGGCGTTTAAAGGAATAACAACCACGTTGTAGGGGAGAGACAAGGAGAAAATAAAATAAATTATAATTAAAAAAAACCCGCGAGAAGCAAAATTGGAGGGGCCAGCAGTGATGTCAAAGGAAGGGAAAAGAGCCAAAGTAGCCGATCCATCTGCTCAGTGCCTTCCCCTCTGCGGAGCCGCCCAGGAGGGGTCATGGGAGGGGGCTGTGGGGTGGTGGGACAGCCCTACAGACAGAGGGTGGGGAGATGGGGAAGGGTGGGGAGAGTCATACTGTCCAAAGAATGGGAAGCAGAATTGGGGCAGAACTGCATTTTCCGAGGAAGGCTTTGCAAACAATAGAGATTAAAAAATAAATAAAAGCCATAAAAAGTGCTTCGACAACGTCCTTTTAAATTACATTTTTTTTCCCCCTGAAAATATGCAATAAATCCCTTGCAAGAGTCATAAAAGCACCTGAAATGCTCTTGGAAAGATTTATGGGCATCTCACCACTCTTCTCAATAAAGCGAGCGCGCGCTTTCTGACACCATTCCTCACCACCTTGCTCTGGATCCCCGAGCCCCTTTCCATCAGCCTGCCCACGAAACGCTGCCATGTCGGGTGCTTGGAATTACGTCTTCAATGGAACTTAGTGCTGTGCCTGCTTGCTGTGTGCTCTGCTCGCTGGGGCTCTCCTCCCCATCCACGTCGCTGGATCCGGTGCTCTTGGCTTTGATGCACGCCAAGGATCTGTCCCCGAAACTTTTCCAGGCAGTTTCATCATCCGACAATAATCCAATCCTTCCCGCAAAGTGCTTTGGAAGCTCTGCTGATATGGAGAATAATGGGTTTCTCAGCAGGGAAAAAGCGTTTTAATTCCTGGATCAAAACAGTCGTGACCTGGGGGATGCTGGAGCTGCTTTTCCCCCTTTCCACCTTCCTTGTGGGGCAGGACTGTGGTGGCTGGGCAGGGCTGGGTGGTGTGGGGCACTGTGGACACCCTGCTCTGCTCAGCCCTGTTTGGCTTTGGGCAGGTGGACGTTCGCTGTGCTGCTCTGTGCTGCCTGCTGGTGTGCTGGGGGAATCCTGCACCCACTCAGACTCTGAATCTGAATAATATCAAAAATCAGAATAATAGCAAAGAAATAGAGAGGGTTGAGTTTAATTTTCACACCTTTTTGGACTGCATTTTGTGAGTGAAAAACTGGAAACAAGGAGGCAGAGCCCGGCAAGGACACCGGGGTCACTGGGGGCTGTGTGCCCCACCTGGGCAGGGACTGCAGCTCGAGAGCTGTGGGATCACCTCCCACGCCTCCTCCTAGCCCCAAGCCAGTCAGGAAATGCACACCAGCCAGGATCCTCTGCACCGGTTCATCCCAAAGCATTGAGAAATGTAGTCTCCAACTTGGGAATGCTCCCTGAGGTCCAGCCGTGCATTTCAGCGGTGGGATTTGGGCGCTTGCTTTGTGCATAGTCCAGGTCTTTGCTGCACACTTGCTTATTTGCCTCTAGGAAAAGCATTTTTGAGAGTTCCAAAGCCATCTGCCAGCACTGCCAGAGCCCAACTGGGTGCAGTAATGGGGCTGTTCCCTCTGGCAGCACTGGGGGAGGATGGATGGATGGGTGGGTAGAGGGGTGGGCAGAGGGATGGAGAGATGGGTGGATGGAGGGAGAAATGGATGGATGGAGGAAGGGAGGGAGAGAGAGATGGATGTGTGGATGTGTGTGGATGTGTGGATGTGTGGATGGATGGATGGATGGATGGATGGATGGATGGATGGATGGATGGATGGATAGATGAAACGATGGATGGATGAAACGATGGATGGATGGATGAAAGGATGGAGGCATGGATGGGTGGGTAGTGACTTTTTTTACATGGTCTAACGGTGATAAAACAAGGGAGAATAGTTTTAAACTATGAGATACTGAAGCTGTCCTGCAGCAGGAGGTGCCAGGCTGATTCTTGAAGAATGTGAGGCCAGAAATAACCAGGGAGTTGTAAGCACTGGGGAAAAGCCAGCGTGGAGATGAGAGGAAGGACAGAAACGTATGGCCTCTGAAAACTGAGAGTTCAAATACTCCCAGCAATTAATTGGTTGTGTGATGGGAAGCATGAGCTGACTGCAAAAATGTTCCTGTGCTGGATCATGCGTCTGGAAGCACAGACACGCACGGGTGTTTGCAGGGCAGCGCTGATGTGATGCTTTCATGTGATTTCTTTGTGCTCCGGTCCTTTCTCTGCAACATTAATCTGCCTTAAGCTGGTCCCACCTCACATCCATCGACACCTCTGCCCCAGAGCTCTGCCCAGCAGCGGGGATGGGACCCTCTTGGGGGGGGGGGGTGCCTATGGGTGGGAAGGAGCAGACAAAGCTGGGTGGGTGGTGGGGGCTGAGCGCAGCGCTGGGGCTGATTGCCACCTCCTCCCCACCTCCTGGGGGGGAACACGACTGCTGCCAGCGCCAGGGCAGCGGGGATGCGAGCACTGCGGAGAGACATCGGTGTCCGCCGCAGCCCCTCTGGGGTCCGTCTCTCTAAGAATAAGTGTCTGTGTCTCCACGGCCTCCGGAAAGCCAATCAACAGCACTCGTTAGCTGCCATTTGGGCTCCCAGTGTCTCCAGCCCATAATTCAGTGGCTTGCATGCATTAATTGTCAGGCTCGGAGAGCAGCAGAGATGCCCAGCCCGGCTTTCTTGTGGTTTGCGCTGGCGCCTGCCAGCACAGCTCGCTGTCCTGCAGCTCTGCTGCTTGGAGTGGCCGCTGCATCCCAGGCTCTGCTCTCCTGTCGCAGCCTCAGCTGTCCCAGCAGACCCACATCCCTGCTCTCATGGCAGGAACAGCCCTGGAGCTGCCTGGGAGCACGGCACAGCCTTTCTCTGCGGGGCTCCTCCAGGAGCAGGGAGCTGCCCCACCACCCGCAGCCTCTGTCTTTCTGCTGTCCCTGCAGAACTGGGGATGCAGTTGTGCTGTGCAGACAGGAGCTTTTCTTTTTGCCCTCTTCCAGCAGCAGCTTCTGGACCTCCTACAACTGCGAGCGTGACTGGAGCAGCACGGATCACAGACCTGTCCTCCTCTGCACTCCTGCAGTGATGGAGGTTGAGGTCACCTTGCAGCCAGGCCAGCAGGCAGAGGGAAGTTTGGGTTCTCCAGCTGATGGTTTCCCAGAGTGTAACTCTGGGCACACGTACAGGTGAAGCAGGTCAGCAGGGTGCACAGGGGTCAGAGCACAGGGGAGGTGATGCTCACCTGCAGCAGCCAGGCTTGGTCAGCCTGGAGAAGAAGCCCCTAAAAGACCATTTCTTGTTCCAGAAACCATGGATCCCGTGGGCAGTTTGGTCTAACCTGATTTTTCTATGGCCCCTGCAGTGCAATGCAGAGCAGAGCTCCCCTCTTTGCATTGCTGATGTTCTTAACAAACTGCTGACAAACCTCTTGTTCATGCTTTCATAAGATCACAGAACCATGAAGGATGGAAAAGACAGCTCAGATCGCCCAGTCCGGCCCCAGCCCCCCCCTCCATGCCCACTGACCCCATCCCTCGGTGCCACATCCCCGCAGTTTGTCACCAGTCCCTCAAATCACCAGTTTTGGGTGATTTCCCCCTGGTTCTGGTTCTCCCATTGGTGCTTCTGATGGATGTGTCAGTGTGAGATGCTCTGTAGACCCCATACACACAAGTGGAGCTCTCCTTGTGAGCAACACATTGGGTAATTCATGACCTTTCCATTGCATTTTCTCTCCCCTCTCCTCACCTCTTGGCCCAGCAGGCTTTTTGGCACAGCCTTTGCTTCTGATGTACTCCAAAAGCTTTTATGGCTGGCTCTTACACCATCAGCAAGCTGCTCCTCCCAGCTGCTCCTGGTGTGTTGGGCCAGCGCTTCATGCTTGGCTCCTTTGTGCCACACCATGAGGTCCCAGCAGCCTGCACACCAACATGAATGCAGTGCCTCAGTGCGGCCGTGCTGGGATGCGCTGGATGCTCAGCCCTGCTGGGATCTTTCTGTCTTCCTCAAAAGGAAAAGGATTTGCAGAAAGGAGAAATCTGGGGGCCAGGGTTTGGTGCATGGACGGGTGCTGCCAGCACTGCCATCTCCACAGCATGGCTGAGGGCTCCGTGTTGATCCCAGTCGGATCCAAACTCTGCTTTCCCATCCCTGCATCCCACAGCTGTAAGGTTTTGTGCCCAAGGGGACACGCAGCCTCAGACTCCTCCATGTGAGCTGGGAAAGGAGGGGGGCTGAGCCCCAGGTTGGGGGTGGCACAGCTCCCCACTGTGACGAGAGAACAATTAATGGGAAATAAAAGACCAGCGGGCCTCGAGAGTCACCTGGAAGATCATAAAGAGAAAGAGAATCTATCCCTCCTTCTTTGAGAGCTCCTCGCAGCTCAGCAGATTTATTGCTGCCTTTTGAGGTTTTAACAACTCGCGCTGCCATCCTCTGCAGTCAAACTTCTGCTTTTTATTCCCTAACATGAAGTAGAAGGGGAAGGAATATCGCCGAGTGGGGGGAGGCTCAGGGTGGTGGGCGCTGTGCCCTGGCTGTCCCTTGAGACATCAGAGCTGGGGCCACGTGGGCGCAGTGCTCACCAAGGGAGCTGTGCCTGCCAAGCTCTGAGCGGGGCTGGAGGAACACTTTAGGGGCAGATCCTCCTCCTCTACAATGGAAGGAAGCCTCCAAGGAGCAGCTCCTCCTGGCTGCAGTGCTCAGTACCTGGAGCCGTGCGCTGATGGGAGAGCCCAGGATGGAGATCCCATAGGGATGGAGAGGGAAGCGACATGGCACACGCAGAGTTTGTGCAACCGTGCAGTGTGACTCAGGGCCAGATGCAGCACCAGAAACCTGTTTTCACAAGCTGGGAATCTGGGGCAGGAGCTTCCCACACGGGGAGGGGTGCACACGGGCTGGGCTCTGGGAGCTGGGGCTGCAGCTGCTGTGCTCCCACGGCGTGTGCTGGCTCTGAGCTCAGCACCGAAACTCAGCCCTGGTGTGGGGGTGCGTGGGGTGGCAGCTCCTCCAGGCCCCGCTCCTCCCAGTGCTGTGCAGAACATCAGAGCCACGCCAGGTGGGAGTGAGGCAGTGATACATGCAGACTGGAAGGAGCGGACCTTGAGAGCAGCAGTGAAGGACCTGGGGGTCCTGGTGGATGAAAAGCTGAACATGAGCCAGCAGTGTGCTCCTGTAGCTTGGAAATCAAATGGGATCCTGAGCTCCATCAGAAGAGGGGTGGCCATCAGGGGGAAGAAAGTGATTGTCCCCCTCTACTCTGTTCTTGTGAGGCCCCATCTGCAGCACTGCGTCCAGATCTGGAGCCACCAGTACAAGAAAGACAGAGAGCTGTTGGAGGGGGTCCAGAGGAGCCACAAAGATCAGGAGGCTGCAGCACCTCCCCTACAAAGACAGGCTGAGGGAGCTGGGCTTGTTCAGCATGGAGAAAAGAAGGCTGCGGGGTGACCTCATTGCAGCCTGCAGTACCTAAAGGGAGCCTAAAACAGGAGGGGAATCAACTCTTTGAAAGGGGGATAACAGCAGGACAAGGGGAAATGGTTTTATGTTGAAAGAGGGAGGTAGGTTGGGTATCAGAGGGAAGTTCTTTACAGAGAGAGTGGTGAGGTGCTGGAACAGCTGCCCAGAGGGGCTGTGATGCCCCGTCCATCCCTGGAGGTGTTCAAGGCCAGGTTGGATGGGGCCCTTGGCAGGTATTAAATGTGGAGGTTGGTGGCCCTGCATGCATCAGGGGGGTTGGAGCTCCGTGATCCTCGAGGTCCCTTCCAACCCTGGCCATTTTGTGACTCTGTGATTCACAAGTCACTGTGCAGAAGGCTCCTGCCACTCAGCCTCTCACCGTCAGAGCCCAGCACTAGAGGCAGACAGACAGCTTACTTATTCTTTAAAACGAATCCAGCCTGGAGCAGGATTACGAGGATTAGCTGAGCATTCCCTTGCTGCAGAATGCAGGCAGCCAGCAGGCCCTGCAGCTGGGAACCCTCCAAACATGGCACGGTGTGACATGGCCTCATGCCTGCAAGGATCCAGCACATCTGCTATGCCAAGCCAGGGGCTGCCATGTGCACAGGGCAGGCTGCTGCACTGCAGGAGGTGTTGCATGCATGGAGTGTTTGTTGCATACCGGAGGCGATGCATGCATCTGGCCTGATGATCCCAGACTGAAATCAGGGCTAAGTGGAAAGGTGTTGGCACACAAAAGCACCTCTGAAAGTACCCTGCGTGGGAGCAGCACAGGGACGAGGTGTCCAGGCACAGCTGTGGGACGGTCAGAGACCCCCCAGCTGCATGGGGCCATCGCAGCTGCTGCAGTGATGGAGCCACACAGAGCAGCTCGGGGAGGGAAGTGACAGCATCCTGAGTGGGGCCATCCCTGTGTGCAGGGATGTGTCTCCAAGCAGCTGCTGTGGGGGTTGCAGTGCTGGGGGTGCCGTGCAAGGGGTGCCAGGACTGGCAGCAGCACGGTGGTGCCCGTTCTTCAGAGGGTCCTTTGCTTTGCAATGTCGGTGCTGCTGCTGGGCTCGCTGTAGGGGGCACGCTATCAACCGCGGGTGTGCAAAATCCCCTAAACCAGCAGAAAAAGAAACCAAACCCAAACGCTCCCGAAGGGAGAGCAGAGAGGGTTCCTTCAGCAGGAGCTGACGCCAAAAGAAGTGATAAAGGAAAAGCTGCGGAGGCAAGGAAACCCCCCTCACCTGCAGCAGCACAACGCGATGGGAAAGTCAGCAGGACGGGGCACGGCTCCGCTCTGCCCTCTGCTCCGGAACTCCCGGTTTTGGCGATGCCTGGGAGACCGCAGGGTGGGACCGCGCTGACCCGGCTGTTGGAGGGCAGCCGTGGGGCGGGGGGGGCCGGGAGCAGAGCCTGCGGGGAGAGGGCAGAGCTGTGAGATCCTGCGGCAATCGGAAAGGAGTTCCCCTCCCTGCGGGCGGGGGCCGGGAACTGGCCGTCCTCCTGCGCTCGGGGTCAGCGGGAGCGCATCGGAGCATCCTCGGAGCGGCACCTGCCTCCCTTCCCGGCACAACATGGGGGAAAGCACCACCGAGCCCTTGAAAAATAAGAGGACGTGCAGTTTTCTGCAGGCTTCCTGTCCCTCTGTCAGGTGACATCGTGCCGGTGAGCATCGCCTTGGTGCCCACGCGGGGTGCTCACCTGGCAAAGCACCACTGCCGTGGGACGTGGCAGGGGAAGGGATGGGGTGGGCTCCCACGGGGGTGAAGCAGCTGCAGGCCCACCCTTGGGACATGCAGGATGCCTGCACGGTGCAGCACACGCATGAGTGTGTGTGTGTGCATATGCACACATGTGTGTGTCAGCAAGCGCGTGCCTTCATGTGTGTGCACACATCTGTGCCTCTGCAGCCTGCTGCTGCCCAGCGCCTTTCATGCTGCCCTGCTGCCCCGCAGCCACACGTGTCTCCATGTGCAGAGGGGGCTGTGCACCCTTAGAGGTGCTCCATGGAGGATCAGCCCTTCCCCACAACTCACCAACCTCCTTGCTGTTTTCCCCAGTGCAGCAGAACCACTTTGACTCTCTTGTTTCAGCGGTGTCAAAATGTTTATTCTGATCGTGTCAAAACACCAAACTCAACGCGGGAGAGTGAAAAATAGTTCATTCTGACTTCATCATTTCATTCGCTTAACTTCCCGTCTATGTTCCATGGCAGCACTTTCTTACACGTGCAGCCTGAGATCCTCCTGCACTGCAGACACTGCGGGGATCCATCCCTGCCTGCTCGCAGTTCAGACAGCACTGGCCCTGCTCGCCCCATCCCTCCCCCAGCTCCCCTTTCCCCTCCCAGCCTCCTTCCTCCCCCCTTGGCCCTGTAAGCATCTTGTTGGTGCTGGAGGTGGGCGATGTGAGCTTCGTGTGGTGAGACAACGCGTCGTCGTCACCATCATCACCATCATCATCACCACCGTCACTGTAGAATCATCACCATCACCATCATCACTATTGTCACTCTAGAATCATCATCATCATCATCACCATTGTCACAATAGAATCGTCATCATCACCATCATCATCATCATAATCACCACTGCCATTATAGAATCATCATCACTCTCTGTCATCACCATCGTCATCATCATTGTCACTCTAGAATCATCATCATCATCACCATCACTGTCACTATAGAATCATCACCATCATCATCATCATCATCACCATCATCATCACCATTGTCACTATAGAATCATCATCATCATCATTGTCACTCTAGAATCATCATCATCATCACCATCACCACTGTCACTATAGAATCATCACCATCATCATCATCACCATTGTCACTATAGAACCATCACCATCATCATCGTCATCGTCGTCATCGCTGCCACTGTAGAATCACCAGCACCATCAGTGTCATCATCATCATCATCATCATCACCACCATAACCATCATCATTGTCACTATAGGATCATCACCATCATCATCACCAACATCACCATCCTCATTGTCACTGTAGAATCATCACCATCATTGTTACTATAGAATCATCACCACCATTGCTGCCATCGTCATCATCACCATCACCAGCACTGCCATTGTAGAATCATCACCATCATCATCATCACCATCATTGTCCCTATAGAATCGTTGCCATTATCAGCACATCACCATTATCATCATCACCATCATCGTCACCATCACCACAATCATTGTAATCATCACTGTCGTCTTCACTGTCCCTACAGCATCACCACCACCATTCTCATCATTATCACCATCATTGTCACCATCGCTGTCATTGTCACTACAGAGTCACCACCACCATCACTGTCACCATTATTGGCACTACAGAATCACCACCACCATCAACATTACCATCATCGTCACCGTATCATCATCACCATCACTGTCACCACAGAATCATCGCCGTCATCACCATCACCGCTACTTTAGAATCATCACCATAATTACCATCACCATCATTAACACTGTAAAATCGTCACCATCATCACCGTCATTGTCACCATCATAATCACCATTGCCATCATCACCATTAACTGTCATTATAGAATCATCATCATCACCATCATCATCATCATCACCATCATTATCGTCATCACCATCATAGAATCATAGTCCAGAATCGAGTCCAACCAATCATCATCACTATAGAGTCATCACCTTCATCACCTTCATCATAATCAATACCATCCACATTAACACCATCATTATCACTGTAGGATCACCACCATCATCGCCACCATCCTTTCCATCCCAGTCCCAACCATCACAGAATCACAGAATCACCAAGGGTGGAAAAGACCTTCAAGATCATCCAGTCCAACCATCCACCTGTCACCAACAGTGCTCACTAAACCAGGTCCCTCAACACAAAGTCCAAGGGGCTGTGATGCCCCGTCCATCCCTGGAGGTGCTCAAGGCCAGGTTGGATGGGGCCCTGGGCAGGTATTAAATGTGGAGGTTGGTGGCCCTGCATGCATCAGGGGGGTTGGAGCTCCGTGATCCTTGAGGTCCCTTCCAACCCTGGCCAAGAAAAAAAACCAAACAACCAAAACCAAAACACAAAACAAAACAAAGAACTCCATTCCACTTCCCCTTGTGTCCCCTGGTCCACCCGAGAAGCTCCCCCTCATCCCCGATATCCCCAGAACCCCTTTGACCATGGCCATGATCACAACCAACAGCCTGCAGTGAAGATGGAGCCGAGGCAGCGTGGGCTGAGGTGAAGCTGCACCGCAGAGGGGGGGGCTTCCCCCAGCGCTGCCGTGCCAAGGGCCAGTTTGGCAGAGGAAGGGGACGTGTGAACACCGAGCTGCAGCCGTGCTCCCACCGAGCTGCTCCAGCTGCTGCGGGTGGTGCCGCGGGGCTCTATGGGGCACTGCGTAGCACTGCTGGGCGCGGGGAAGTGCCATCAGCGCCGTGGTTGGGAAACGGAGCCGCACGCTCCGCTGCCCCGCTTCGAGCCCGCAGGGAGCAGCGGGACATGGACGCACCGCACCACGGCGGCCCGCAACCCGCGCGTGTGCCCAGCTCGATCCTGACCCGCACCCAAACCCCGCACGCACAGCCCGGCACACCGCAGCCGCTGCCCGCAACGCGACGCCGCTCAGCCCCGCCGCGCTCTCCCACCGCGGCCCCCCCGCACCGCGCGCTTCACGCACCGGAGCCCGCACGTGGGCGGTGCCCGGACGGGGGCGTGGCTTATTTGTGGGCGTGGCTAGGAGAAGGAGGCGTGGCCTGGCGGCGGGGTCTCCCCGTCCTGGCGTAGGGGGCGTGGCCTCGCGAAAGGCGAGGGGGCGTGTCCCGTAGTAAGGGGGCGTGGTCACTCTAGGCCGCGGCGGCGTTGCCCGGGGTGACGCGCGGTCCCGCCGCGCCCGTGACGTCACCGGAGGGGGGAGCCAATAGGCGGACTCGGGGGCGTGGCCGCGGGGCTCCTCCCGCCAATCGGGCGGCGGCGGAGGCGCGGAGCAACAATGGGGGGCGGGCGGGGCGGGGCGGAGCGGGGTGGCGCGCCCGGGGCACACGTGGGGCGGCGGCGGGGTCGGGGCCGCCCGGGGGGGGGAGGGGGGGAGCGCGGACCGCCCCGCTCGGCCCCGCCCCGCAACGGCCCCGCCCCGCGGCACGGCGGCGGCGGCGGCTCCGGCGATCGGCGCGGAGCGAGCAGCCCCAGCATGCGGGCCGCGGCGGCGCGGCGGCGGCGGTGGTGGAGGGGGGGGGCGGGCGCGCGGCCGGAGCGCGGCCGCTGAAGACGGGGAGCGGAGGGGCGGAGGGGCCCGGAGGGGCGGGGAGCCGCCCGCCCGCCCTCCCTCGCTCGGCGCTGTCAGGTGCATGGCTCCGCCGCTCCGCCGGACTTAGCGCCGGGCCGCCCCCCCCGGGCTGAGACCCCCATGGCCGCCCCCGCCGCCCGCCCGTCGCCCGCCGTGCCGGGGCTCCGCGCCCGCTGAGCGCCCTCCGCGCACCATGCGGCAGCCCCCGGCCCTCCGCCTCCCGTAGCCCCGTCCGCCGGAGCCTTCGCGTTCCTCTCCCTCTTTTTTTTTTTTTTTTTTTTTTAAAAAAAAAAGCAAAAAAAAAAAAAAAAAAAAAAAAAGAGAAAAAAAGCGCAAGAAAAAAATAGAATAATAATAATAATAATAATTATTATTTTGTAACTGCGGGGGGTGCGGGGGGGGGACCATGGAAGAGAAGCTCCAGGCGCATCAGGTGGAGATCGACCCGGATTTCGAGCCGCAGAGCCGGCCCCGCTCGTGCACCTGGCCGCTCCCGCACCCCGACTTCGCGGAGGACGACGATGGGGGTTCGGCGGCGGCCCCCCCGGCTTTGGCTCCCGGCCCCGCGGACGGCCCCGAGCACGGAGGGGGAGTCCCGGGGGAGCGCAGAGCCCCCGCCGCCGCCGCGCCGCCGCCCCCCGGAGCCGACGTGGGGCAGCTCCGAAAGGCCAAAACCTCCCGACGGAACGCGTGGGGGAACCTCTCGTACGCCGACCTCATCACCAAAGCCATCGAGAGCGCCCCGGAGAAGCGGCTCACGCTCTCGCAGATCTACGACTGGATGGTGCGCTACGTCCCTTACTTTAAGGATAAAGGAGACAGCAACAGCTCCGCCGGATGGAAGGTAACCGAACCGCCGGGCCGGCCCTCCCCGCGGCCGCGCGCGTCGTAGGGGAGCGGTGGGGCCGGAGCGTGGCACGGAGCTGCGCCCCGCGGGGCCGGCGGCACCGCTGGAAGGACCGTGCCCGGCGGCCCCGCTGCCCACCGCCTTCTCCCCCCCCTCCCGAGGGCACGGAGACCGCGGGGACCCCCCCGATGCCCCCCTCGCCGCGTCCAGATGGTGCCGGGAGCGAGGAGCCGCTTTCTGCTCAGCCCTGCCGCCTCCGCTGGGATCGGTGCGTGGCGGGCTCGGGGGCTCCGGCACCTCCGTAAGCATCGCGGCAGGCATCGGTCACCCGGCTCGGCAACCGGGGGGGCTCTTTTGGGTGCAAACGGGGCCCTTTTGGGGTGGGGAAGCTGAGCTGTGTGCCACCTGCAGCGCGGAGCCGGTGGCACAGGTGGAGCTGTGCTCGTAGCAGCCGTGTCCCCCTCCTACCATGGCCGTGTCTCCATCCCACGGCCGTGTCCGCCTCCCAGGGTGCCGGGAGCTGCGGGACCTCCCCATGCCGGGACACCCGCACGGCCTCGGGTTGCGGGGTATCCCCACGTCCCCCGCCCGCTGGGGCAGTACGGGGACACGCACCCGGTGACGTGGAGCGGTGCTGGGGGTGTCCGGCTGCGCACCAGGGCGGTCAGTGCGCTGTGAACCACCGGGTGTCCCCGGGTGTCCCCGCGGATAGCGGAGTCGCGAGGCCGTGCGCTGCGCGGTGGGCAGAGCTGCCGAGCGAGGATCGGCGCAGCCCTCGCCGTCCGTCGTGGCGGTGTCCCCGAGGGGCCGAGCTGTGCCTTCCCTGGAGGCGTTGGGGACGCGGTGACACGCGGCTGTGCGCTGTGGGTGTGCGCCTCCCGCACGCGTTGGCTCCGACGCGTGGCCTCGTGGCGAGACGGGCAGAGCCGGCGGTGCCACCCGCATCCCCACGCTGTCCCCGCAGCCGCCGGCCCCGCGCCGTCCCATCTCGCGGGACCCCCCTCCGTCCTGCTGTCCCCGCGCTGCCGGCGGTGCTGTTCCGCCCCCGCCCCGGTCCCCGCATGGCTTCTCCCCGCGTCCCTCCCGTCCTCTGCCCGGTGCTGCGCGGTCCCCTCGGTGGTGCTGAGCCGCTCGGAGCGGATTAAAGAGCCTCGTTCCTTCCTTCCCCCCCCTCCCCGCCTCTCCCGGCCGGGAGTAGCGGTGCGGATTTCCAGCGCTTCATTACCGAGAGCGGCGCCGTCCGAGGGGGTCCCGGCTAATGGGCCCCGCGCTAATTAGCTCGGCTGCCTCCCCGAGCCGGGGTTGCACGCGGTGGGGGTCGGAGGGCTCCGCCTTCCCATGGAGTATCGCGGTGGGATCCGAACGGAATGTCCCGTCCGTTGCTGCACCCGGGCCCCCAGGAGCGCCCACATCTCCTCTTGGGTGCTGGGTTCCTCCAGGGTTCTGCTTGGGGGAAACTGAGGCACAGCGCTGAACCGGCAGCGACACCCGGTGGGGCGCGGGTGCTCCGATGGGGGAGGGATGGACCTATGGGAAAAGGTGTCCCTATGGGGCAGAGATGCTGTGATGGGGTAGGGACGTTTCTATGGAGTAGAGATGTTTCTGTGGGGCAGGGATGCTCCAATGGGGCAGAGATGCTCTGATGGGATAGGGATGCTGTGATGGGGTAGGGATGCACCAATGGGGCAGGGATGTTTCTGTGGGGCAGGGATGCTCTGATGGAGCAGGAATCGATCTGTAGACAGGGATGCACTGATGGGATAGGGATGTTTCTGTAGGTCAGGGATATTCCTATGGGGCAGGGATGCTCCAGTGAGGCAGAGTTGCTCTGATGGGGCAAGGATGCTCCCATAGGGATGTTCCTATGAGGTACAGATGCTGTGATGGAGCAGGGGAGTTCCTACGGGGCAGGGATGCTGTGGTGAGGTGGGAATGTTCCTACGGGGCAGAGATGCTGTGATGGGGTGGGGATGTTCCTATGGGGTAGGGATGTACCTGTGGGATAGGGATGCTGTGGTGAAGCAGGGATGTTTCTGTGTGGCAGGGATGCTCTGATGGGGTTGGGATGCTCAGATGGGGCAGAGCTGCTCTGACAGAATAGGGATGTTCCTATGGGGCAGGGATGCTCCTATGGGGCAGGGATGCTCTGGCCCCACACGTTCCCCCTGTGCCGCGCTGTGCACACATTTGGAGCTGCTGCACCCAATGCAGGGCAGCAGGCAGCCGTGACTGACAGTTCTGCTTAATTAGGGAGTTGTTATTTTATCAATTCCGAAGCGCTTGAAGTTTTCTGCTCCAGCTCACGCTCTGCACTTGTTAATGGGAAACCAACACCCAGCGCCGCGCCTGCGGTTGGGAAGCTCAGCTCTGACACCCGAAATCCATCTGGCAGCCGCTGGGCTGCGCTTTGCTGTCCCCCCCACCTATGGGGCTGCAGTGCTGTGCTGGGGGTCCCATCCCCCCCCCCCCCCCAGGTGACAACAGCTGTGGGTCACACTGTGCTGCTCTGTGCTGGGCGCTGTGCTGCAGAGCGGCTGCTGTGTGTGCGTGCATGGAGCAGCCCTGCTTGCACGCGCTGCTTTGCACACCCCTGCACGTGCATGCACAGAGCAGCGTGGCTTGCAAGCCCTCCTTTGCACTCCTGCACATGTGCATGCAGGGAGCAGCTCACCTTGCACAAGCTGCTTTGCACACACCTGCATGCGTATGCACGGGGAGCAGCGTGTCTTGCACACCCACCTGCACGTGTGCGTGCATGCAGCAGCTCGGCTTGCACACACCGCTCTGCACGCCTGCATGTGTGCATGCCTCCCTTTGCACGCTCTGCTTTGGGCATCCAGTTGTGCATGCATGGAGGAGCTTGCCTTGCACACGCTGTGTGCACGGGGCTGTCCGCGTGCGCTCCCACGTGTGTGCACAGCCATGCATTGCATGTGGTGTGAGTGAGGGGAGCATGGAGGTGGGGCTGGGGGGATGGGGGGCAGCTCTGTGTGCTGGGAGGAATGGGAGGAAGGGAAGGGAAGGGAAGGGAAGGGAAGGGAAGGGAAGGGAAGGGAAGGGAAGGGAAGGGAAGGGAAGGGAAGGGAAGGGAAGGGAAGGGAAGGGAAGGGAAGGGAAGGGAAGGGAAGGGAAGGGAAGGGAAGGGAAGGGAAGGGAAGGGAAGGGAAGGGAAGGGAAGGGAAGGGAAGGAAGGGAAGGGAAGGGAAGGGAAGGGAAGGAAGGGAAGGGAAGGGAAGGGAAGGGAAGGGAAGGGAAGGGAAGGGAAGGGAAGGGAAGGGAAGGGAAGGGAAGGGAAGGGAAGGGAAGGGAAGGGAAGGGAAGGGAAGGGAAGGGAAGGGAAGGGAAGGGAAGGGAAGGGAAGGAAGGGAAGGGAAGGGAAGGGAAGGGAAGGGAAGGGAAGGGAAGGGAAGGGAAGGGAAGGGAAGGGAAGGGAAGGGAAGGGAAGGGAAGGGAAGGGAAGGGAAGGGAAGGGAAGGGAAGGGAAGGGAAGGGAAGGGAAGGGAAGGGAAGGGAAGGGAAGGGGAGCACCCGAGACCCAAAGCCTGCACCCTGCACCCCAATTCTGCCCCCCCCCCCACGCCATGAACCTAAACCCTGCACCCCTAATTCTGAGCCCTCCATCCCACACCCTGCACACTGTACCCCCAACTCTGTACCCGATATTCCCTGCACTCAGCATCCTAAGCTCTTCATCCCAAACTCTCCACCCTTTGCACCCCACACCCTGCCTGCTTCATCCTGCATCGTGCCCCACACATCCTGCACCCTGCACCTCAGATACTGCTGGTGCTGTGGGGGATGACGGTGTGGGGCTGGGGGATGTCTGTATGGGCATGGGAGATGTCAGTGTGGGGCTGGGGTCTTGAGATGTGGAGTTGGGGGATTTGGGTATAGGGTTAGAGTACTCTATACCCAAAATAGGGATGAGGGACGGCACGATGTGGGGCTGGGGGATGAGGAGATGCGATGTGCAGAGCTTGGGGACTTGGGGATATAGGGCTGAGAGACATCAGTGTGGGGCTGGGGGCTGTCTATATAGGGCTGTGATCGTGGGAATGGGTGAGGCTGGGGCAGGTGGATGTGGGGCTGGGGGAGGTGGGTGCACCCCGATGCTGGGAGCTGCTGAGGGTTGGATGGGATGTGACCAGTGTGTGACTTCAGGCTTGGAGCTGCTCAGCCCCACGGTCCCACAGCACTGCACCATCCCTACAGCCATGGGCTGAACTGGGGAGCATGGGGAGCCCCTGCCCAGGGAAGATGTGGGGCTGCTGTGGGGTGGGCTGAGATGGGGTCGTTCTGGTGCACGTTCTGATTTTAATGCCGTGGGGCTGTGGTGCAGGAGCTGGGTGGCTTTTGGGATGCGTGCTCCCCACTGTGGGATGGGGCTGTGGGCAGTGGGGGCGCAGAGCCTCCCGCCCCATAGAGTCAGTGTGGTGAGCTTTGGGACTGGTTTGTAGGATTTGGGGTCTGGCTGATGCATATTAGGGTCTGGACCATGGACGCTGGGGTCTGATCTGTGGACTTTGGGGTCTGGCCAGTGGACAGGCTTTGCATTTTGGCCCATGGCTTTTGGGGTTTGACTGATGGTCTTTGGAGTCTGGCTGATGGATTTTGGGGTCTGGTCTGTTGGCTTTGCGGTCTGACCTATGGATTTGGGCTCTGGCCAATGGGCTTTGGGACGTGGTTCACGGTCTTTGCAGTCTGGCTGATGGATTTGGGGATCTGGCCAACAGATGGGCTTCTGTGCCTGTCTGATGGATTTTGGGGTCTGATTCATGAATTTTGGGGATTCCCCCATGGATTTGGGAGTTGCGGCTGCTCCTTTTAAGGGCCCAGCCAATGCTCTTCTTTGGGATTGGGCCCATGGCTCTGATCCACGGTCTTTGGGGTCTGGCCAACGGCTGGACTTTGGGGTCCAGCTCCCCGTTCCTGCGCTGTGGGGCAGCGTTTGGGGCCGGAGGTGCACGGAGAGGCTGTGAACAAAGGCCCCATTGAGGCACGGCGCGGCGCAGGGAGCGGATCAGGAGCCCGGCCAGGAAAAACAGCTCCGGGAGTGGGAGCACAGCGTGTCCCTGGCTGCGGCCTCGGCCCTCGGTACATTCTGTAGCCGAGGAACCTGGCGCGGGACGCGCTGCACCGCCGCCAGCTCCACGCGCCTGACCCAGCGCCGTGGGCAACCGCTGCGCAACGCCGTGGGGTCGGACCCCCAACCCCCCACCCCGCGCTATGGGGCCGGGGGCTCCCGACCGTGGGAGGGGGTAGGAAGGAGGAGGAGGGCCGGCAGCCAGCGGGTGGGCGCCGTGCCCGGCCGGCCGGGGATGCTTTGCAGGCGGCAGCAGCGTCTGATTCAATTACCGCGCGGTGTCGCGCAGCAGCCGGGGGGCGGCGGGGGCCCCACGGGGACGCGGCGCGACTGAAGGGCTGCCAGGTGCCCCCGAGACGGGGTCACGCCGTGGGGATGGGATTCTCTCCATGTTCCTCCTGCTGCCTCGCCCGCGCCGACCGCCCCCTGCAGCGATGGGGGCTCCGTGGGGATTCTGCCCCCTGCGCCCGCCCTCCATCCCACCGTGCTGCCCCGCGCCCTATTGGTGCCCCCGCCGTGCTGCCCCACACCCTACAGCTCTCCCCCATCCCCTCACCCCAACCGCATCCCCCAGTCCTCGCCTCCTGCTCAGCATCCCCCTGCTTTTATCCCCATTGGATGCTCCATTGCAGCCCCCCCCCGGGGCGGCCCCGTGTTCAGTACGGGGGGGGGGGCTTTGCCTGAAGGGTTGCCGTGTCCCTGAACAGGACGGTTTGGGGTGCGTGGGGAAATCTCGGGGTGCGTGCAATGCCCCCATGCCCTGGGCTCAGCCCCGCTGTGGGGCACACACTGCTGGGGGGCTGTGGGCTGGGGGCCCCTTGCCATCTCCCTGTACCTGCAGGATGTCACCGGCCCCGTTGTGCCATCGGGGTCTGGCTGATGGATTTTGGGGTCTGGTCCATGAACTTTGGGGTCAGGTTTGTGGGTTTCAAGGTCTGGCTGATGGACTTTGGGGTCGGGTCCGTGGATGGGCTTTGGGATCTGGCTGGTGGATTTTGGGGTCCGATCCGTGAATTCCGGGGTGAGATCCGTGGGCTTTGAGTTCTGACCGATGGATTTTTCGGGGTCTGGCCCGTGGTTCAGTATTGGGGTCACGCAGTTTGGTTGATCAATGCTCCCAAACCTTGGGCTCGGCCCCTTTGCAGGGGATGTGGGCTGGGGGGCTTCAGGCTGGGGTCCCCCCCCCCCGCTCCATGTACCTGCAGGATGTCACCGGCCCACTGTTCCCTTGGCAACAGCAATGGCATCCCAACACCTCGCACACATCCCTCACCGTTGCCCGGGTAACCTGGCGTCTGTGGGGTGGGCAGGTATGGGGGTCCTGGTGCCCCCAGAGCGGGTTGTGGGGTGGGGGGCTGAGCAGCAGAGCCGGGCAGGGCTCTGTGCACCCATCAGAGCTGTGCTTTGCTCCCATTGCCACATGGGTTGATCTGGCAGCTGGAGCAGCCGTGCCTGGGGGGGGGGGAAGGGGCGTTGCAGTGTGTGTGTGCATGGGTGTGCATGCAGGAACGTGCATGTTTGGTCACACGGGTGTGCATGAGTGGATGTGTGCAGGGTGCGTGTGCATGGGGGTGTGCATGGGGGTGTGCATGCAAGGGTGTGGGTGTGTGCACATGCAGAGCTGTGTGCCTGTGTGTGTGCATGGGTGTGCAAGGGTGTGGGGCTGCCCGCCTGGCTGTGTGCATGGCTGGGGTGGGCATGCGTGCAGGGGTTTGTGCATGTGGCTGTGCACGGATGCACGCATGGATGTGCATGGGTGTGCACTTGAGTGCATGCATGGGTGTGTGGGTGTGCACACGTGTGTGCATGGCTTCCAGTCAGAGCCCGCTGCTATCCTATGGGTAACCTATGGGGCAGCAACACACCCAGTGCAGCAGTGCTGCTGTGGGTCCCTGCAGTGACATCCTGGTGCCCACTCACGTTGTGCCTCGTGGCTGCCTGTCCTGGGCGCCGACTTTGTGCCACTCCTGTCCCATGGAGACCTCATGGATCTCTGCGTATTTTTTGTAGGGTTTTTGTCGGTGTTTTGGGGGGATGTCAGAGCCACGGTGTGTGGGCACAGGGGGTGGAAGTGGGAGGGATGTAGGCTGGGGAGAAGGAGGGACAGTGGGGAGCAGGGAGGACATCGGGGTTGGGGCAGGGAGGGACTTTGGGTTGCAGCAGAAAGATTTTGGGGAGCAGGGGGACATTGGGGTTGGAGGAAGGAAGGTCATTGGGATTGGGGCAAGGGGACATGGGGAGCAGGGAAGGACACTGGGTTTGGAGCAGGGGAACATCGGGGTTGGGGCAAGGGAGAGACACTGGCATTGGAGCCGGGGGACACTGGGGAGCAGGGAGGGACATTGGGGTTGGGATAGAGGGGCATTGGGGTTGAAGCAGAGGAACACGGGTTGGGGCAAGGGAATATTGGGATTGGGACAGGGGGACACTCTAGTTGGAGCAGGAGGACACTGGGGATCAGGGAGGACATGAGAGTTGGAGCAGGGGAACGCTCAGATTGGAGCAGGAGGACATTGGGATTGGGGCAGGAGAATATTGGGGAGCAGAGGGACATTGGGGTTGGGACAGGGGGGCACTGGGGGGAGCAGGGAAGATATTAGGGTTGGGGTAGGGGGATATTGGGGAGCAGGGGGACACTGGGGTTGGGGGAGGGGGACATCAGGGTTGGAGTAAGGAAGGTCTGTGGATTGGAGCAGGAGGACATTGGTTTGGAGCAGGGGAACATTGGAATTGAGGCAGGGAGGGGCATCAGGTTGCAGCAGGGAAGGACATTGAGGTTGGAGAAGGGGGGGCATTGGGGTTGGAGCAAGAAAGGTCTGGGGGGGGGAGGAACAGATTGGAGCAGGGGATGCTGGCACTGCAGCAGGCAATGCATCGCACTGGAGTAGAGTTTGGGGTCTCTGCTTTGGGGCAGGAGGGCAGTGCAGGGCTGGGACACCCAGCTGGGGTTGTGTGGGGTTTGCAGGGCTGTGCAGTGGGAGGTGAGTGGGGAGCGGCTGCGGCGGTTGGGCTGCGGGAGGAACGCGGTGTGGAGAAAATTGAACCCAGGGGAAAAAACACTGTAATTTCATGCAAAAATTACACGGCAGCTCGGTGTGATTTACTGCAGCTATTTCGGTGGGCAGCTCTGGGGTGTAATTAGAGCATTACGGATAAGTGGCTGATGGGGGGGAGGGGGGGGGTCTTCCCGAGGTGTCCCAGAGGGATCCGGGCCAAGGGGACACCCCAAGGTAGGGCACGAGCAGGGGTGGGGTGACGTATCTGGGGGTCCCATCGCTGTGGGTGCTCTGGGGGACACGGCGGGGCTGCGGGGACGGGGACACGGTGGGACCCCGAGGCGGATGCTGTCCTTTTCGGAGGGGCCCCGGAGTGATGGCAGCTGCTAAAAATCAACCCGCTGCCATGGCAACGGCATCACTCCCATTGCAGAGCTTGGGTAGCAACCAGCTGTGTGGCAGCAGAGAGACCAGCGCCGGGAGAGGGCTGCTCGACCGCCTCCTCTCCGGTGGCACCTCCTGGGGATGGAGGGCAGCCCCACCCCGCGCCAACCCCGTCCCTTTGGGTCTGGCTGTGCTGAGGCCCCGTCCCCGGCCGACCTTTTCCCCACCCCATCGGGTGATGAGAGACGGCGGCGGCGTGAGACGGGGCAGGAGCTGCGGTGACGGCTTTCAGGCCACCGCTGCGCTCCTTGCGTGTCACCACCTGCAGTGGGGCTGCGCGGACGCGGCCCGTCACGCCGCTAATGGGCATTTGGTTCAATTAGCGGCGCGTCAGCCCCGCTCCGCTCAGCCGGAGCGCTGACCCGAATACGCTCGCCTCCATCGAGACCCCCGTGGGGCTGCCCGGGGGGAGGGAGGGAGGAGGGGGGGACACGGCCGCGGTGCCCTTCCCGGGAGCATCCCTGCCAACCCCGCCCTGGGGAGGGCACAGTGGTACTGCTCCTCCGTGTCCCCATGGGGCGCTTATGGGGAATGCAGGGTGTGATAGGATGCTATAGGTGGGGCGCGGGCGGAGCGGTGATGTGGGTTTGTGCGCAATGCTATGGGGCGCAGCGCAGATGTGGCCATGGAGCACTGCAGGGTTTGAGGCTGGGTATGAGGCGATGCGGCGTGGCCAGAGGGCTGCTGGTAAGCGGTGCTACGAGGCGGTGTCACCCCCCTCCATCAGTGCCCCATTGCTTGCCCCGTGGCCCTCCCCCCCCCCCCCCCCCCCCACCAGGCGCGGTGTCCCCGCGGATGCTCCTAGCGATAGCGGCAATTTTTGTGTAAGAGGAGTAAATCAGCACCAATTAACCCCGGAACCGCACTCGTGCGGCCGAGCACTCATTAGCGGCCGTGTTGGGGTCCCGCAGAGGGGGGGAGGGGGTGGCCGGGCCGGGGGTTCCTCCGGGCCCCCATGTGCCCCCCACGGCCCCACCGCCACCCCCCGACGGACGTCCCTCCCGGCGCTGCCAGATGCAGATCGCCCGGCAGTCGCTCCGCCAAACAATGGGGTCCGGCTAATCCTCTCACAATGGGACTAATTGCTAATCAGACCGATTTCACACCGCCCGCTCCCCTGACAATGCGGCTCGGCGGAGGGAGCGGCGGGGAGAAGGGACTCCGTGGGGGCTTTGGGGGTGGAGGGTCCTGCGCTCCGCTGTGGGGGAGCAGGGCGAGGAGTGGGTGCTGAAATTTGGGTGTCAGGCGGCAGGCAGAGAAGGGGGATGGGGGCACCCGACACCTGGGTGTCCTCAACCTTGAGTGTCCCCAGCCCCCGTTGTCCCGAGCTCTGGGTGCCCCCAGCCCCTGAGTGTGTCACATCGCTATGGTCCCTAACAGGGCGCCCCCACGCCCTGGGTGTTCCCAGCCTCAGAGTGTCTCCAAGCCCTGGGTGGGTCACATCCCAACAGTCCTTTTCAAGGTGTCCCCAACCCCCCGGGTGCCCCTGACCCCTGGGTATCCCCACCCTCAGGGTGTCCCCAACCCCTGGGTGTCCCCCAAGCCCCCACGTGTCCCTGTGTGTGGGGACAAAGTGGCATCACGCTGCTGCTGGCTCTGCAATCATGACGATGCTGTGTGCTCCTCTCCAGTCCCCTGCAGTTCGCACTGCAGCACGGTGGCACAGTGCAAGGCTTGGGCTGTCAGGTGTCCCCAAGGAGGACTTCGGGGACAGGGAAACCTCTGGATGCTGGAGGCGGCATTGTGTCCCATCTCATCCCTTCTGCCCGCCCCCTCCCCAGCTGTACCCAGGGCCGTGCAGGAAGGGGTTAATGGCCAGCCCATACCTGCAGTTGCATTTTAAAGACGTGAAATTAAAGCCCGTAATTTATTCTCCCCACACACGAAGGAGCAATTAGTTCTAAACACGGCTTAATCAGTCAGCGCGAGATTGATTTCTGTAGACTTGGATTTGGTGGCTGCTGGCGAGGAGCCAGCCTGGGAGCAATCTCCAAATAAATGAAGTGCAGAGAAGTAAGCCATTACATAATATGATAGATGAGGCTGGAGCTCACTCGCCTCTTCATTAGTATTCCGCTGTACGCCGGCGATGGCACCAAACTTTCTCCCCAGCACCTTGGTTCCTTCCCCTTCCGCATCCCTCCGCACCCCTCCTGGGGAAGCAGGGAGCTGCAGCGGCATCCCGCGAGCTGCAAGGCCTGAGACGTTCTCCTCCCTCGCTTGGCTTCCTCCCCTCCGCGGGCGCAGTCCCCCCCTGACGCCCCCTCTGCTTGTTCTCCCCGCAGAACTCCATCCGGCACAACCTCTCCTTGCACACCCGCTTCATCCGCGTGCAGAACGAGGGCACGGGGAAGAGCTCCTGGTGGATGCTGAACCCCGAGGGTGGCAAGACGGGCAAGACGCCGCGCCGGCGGGCGGTCTCCATGGACAACAACAGCAAGTTCCTGCGCATCAAAGGCAAGGCCAGCAAGAAGAAGCAGCTGCAGGTGACGCCGGAGCGTGGGGATGACAGCCCGAGCTCGCAGCAGGCCAAGTGGTCGGAGAGCCCCGCGTCCCACGCCAGCGATGAGTACGACGCTTGGGCGGACTTCAGGACCAGAGCCGGCTCCTCGGCCAGCACGCTGAGTGGGCGCCTCTCGCCCATCATGGCCAACCGTGAGCCCGACGAGTTGGAGGAGGACGATGGCACGCCGTCCTCCCCGCTGATGTACCCCAGCCCCTCCAGCACCGTGTCCCCCTCGCTGAGCGCCCGCTGCTCCGTCGAGCTGCCTCGACTCACCGACCTGACCGGTACCATCAGCCTGGGGGAGAGCCTGGGGGAGAGCCTGCTGGAGGACCTGCAGGACGGCTACAACATGAGCCCCTCGCAGCCGCTGCCCCTGCGCCAACGCAGCTCCAGCTTTTCCTTCAACTCCAAGTGCTCCAGCATGGGGCCGGCCGCCAACACGTACTGCGGGACCATCTACAGCCAGCCGGCGCTGGGGCTGATGCGGCGCCTGCCCATGCAGACCATCCAGGAGAACAAGCAGGCCACCTTCTCACCCGCCGCCTCCTACCGGAACGCCTCCTCGCTGCAGGATCTGCTCTCCTCCATCTCCTACGCGCACAAAGAGAGCATGGTGCCGGGCGATCTGCCCCCTCCACCGCCCGGCCCTGCGGTGCTGTCCCGCGGCCACAGACAGAGCCCACTGCTGTGCGGGGAGCAGGGCATGGCCTACCCAGCCCACCCGGCCCCTCTGCTGAAGGGCAGTGCTCTGTACCACCCACCGCCCGCCGGCCACCACCCCGCTCTCAATGCCAGTGCCTTAGCCAACCCCGTCAGCCTTATGAGCCTGCCCGGTGACGCGTGCGGCGCGACGGCCATGCCGCACCACGGGCACCTGCACCCTTACGCCGCCAACCAAGGGGCGCACATGAGCCTGCTGGATTCGCCCTACGCGGGGGCTGTCCACCCCCCGGTGTTGGGTCAGGACAGGTTTCCAGCAGACCTGGACCTGGACATGTTCAATGGGAGCCTGGAGTGCGACGTGGAGTCCATCATCCTGAATGACTTCATGGACAGCGATGAGATGGACTTCAACTTTGACTCAGCACTCCCGCCGCAGAACGCGCTCAATGTGCCCACGCTGCCCGGTGGCCCGCAGCCCACGAACCAGAGCTGGGTGCCCGGGTGACCCCCACCTGGCGCCCGCCTCCGGGATGTCACCAGGGGAACGCTGAGACAAACTTCTTTTTTTTTCCTTTCTCTTCTGCCTTTATTTGTTAAGATGGGCTAGAGCCATCGGGTCAAACTTGTGATGAAACACAAACCTTAGGGTTCTGGATGGAGATGGGGTGGGCGCCGGGGGCAGGCAGGAAGGGCAGCAGAAAGGGAACCCCTCCCCAGAGGGTCTGAGCACTAGTTTCAGCTTGGCCTGTCCTTGTGCCGGTGGCCCTCGGGCCGGGTGGAGGAGCAGGGACAGCTGGTGATGTGGAGACTTGCTCTGTGTGTACTGCTTTCTGGAATGGGGAACACTTTGCTTGGAGACACCTTAGAAAGTGAGTCCTCCAAGCAGCAGTGCCAGTAGATGGGAGCCTGCCCCAGGCTGGGGGCTTCATCACCTCCAAAACCCTTATGGGACCTGAGCTCTGCGCATGCGCCCAGGTCCTTCTGCTCGGTGCAGGGGCCAAGTGAGAAGGGCTGGTGATGGAGGGAAGGGTGCAACAGCACGTGTGCACTGTGTGTGCCAGCGGTCGTGCTGCAGTGCTGTGATCGTGCTGCAGTGCCCTGGTCACACTGCAGTGCCGTGCACACGTTGCTGTGGTCACACTGCAGTGCTGTGGTCACATTGACGGCCACGCTGCAGTGCCACAGCCACACTGCAGTGTCACAGCCACGCTGCAATGCCATGATCACAGTCTGTGTCATGTTTCTGTTGCGGTGCCATGGTCACTGCAGTGCCATGGGCAGTCTGGCTGGCAGCTCTGTGTGCGGTGCTGGCGCTGCCTGCCTGGTGTGGGCTGTGCCGTGGTGTCAGTGCTGGAGCTGGGTGCCCTGTGCACGAGCCGGGGGCAGTCCCAGGGTTGGGGAGGGGGGGTGTATTTATTTGATTTCATGCACTCTTTTGCCATTGAGTTCTTGCGTTGGAAGGAAGGGTCGAGCTTGGGGAGGGGAGGAGGAGGCCACAGCAGTGCTTGTGCAGCACAGAGCTGCATCCACCACCTGTCCCAGTCGGGCTGGGTGCTGGGACCGACAGCAGGAGCTGGGGGATGCAGTGGGGGTTGCTCCGGGCATCCATGGGATGCGGCAGGGCTCCTTCTGCTGAGCCTGCACGTTGTCTCAGCTCAGCTCTTCCCTGCTGGCTCCAGCATCGCCTCCGCACCGTGCTGCTGGTTCCGCTTCGTGGTCCCACTGGGGCCCGTGGGTGGGCACCCTCTGTGCCTCCCCCAGCTCTGGGTTTGGCAGAGCAGTGCCACCATTCACCTCTGGCCCGGGCACGTGGCGGGTGTAGTCTCTAAAGACATTCTTACAGGTTAATTAATTATGTTTACATTATTTGATCATGTACAGAATTTAATATATTCTATTATATATAATCTTTCTCGAATGCTTTTTTAAAAAAAAGGATTATTCTTTGGGTCAGGATCATCTGTTTTTGTACCACCACCTCTTGTTTCAGGCGTGTTTCAGTCATTGGAAACCGATTGCGATCGCAGTGCAATCCCTGCCCACCCCCCCAGCTCTGCACATGGAGAGGTGGGGAGGGCAATGGAGAAAGGGGGGGGGGTCCTGCCCTGTGTGCCCCCCAAGTGGCGGTTCTGTAGGCACAGCCAGCAGCTCACCAGCACCCGGCACACAGACGGGGATGCCCCATGTACAGGGACCCTCTGAAGCCCCCGAAGGATGAGAAAAGCCCCCGGCCCCGCTCGCACCCCCCTCGGGGGGGGGGGGGGGGGTGTCCCGTTGCGAAGCTGTCTTTGTGGTTCGTGACCGTGGGGTTGTCGTGTGTGCGGTGGAGTCGTGTTGGTTAAGCGTCGTGTGTACAGTGGTCGTGCGGTGCCAGGGATGGAGCGCAGCGGGGGCTGAGCCCCCCCCCAAAAAACAGCCCGGGAGAGTCAGGCAGGAGCCGGGGGGCTCTGGGTGGGATGGGGAATGGGGAAGGCTGGAGCTGGGCGTGTGGCACATGGCGGTGCCCATAGGGTGGTCCCATCGCCCCGTGCCCACACTGCTGCCTTTCCATCTCTGCAAACAGTTCCCAGAACGCTGCCCACCCCACCCCAACCTCCCCCCTGACCCCCGCCCCACAGCCTGCAGCTCTGCACCCACCGAGCCAGGGGACGCTGAGGGGTCCCACCAGCTTTCTTCATCCAGTGGCTTCGGTCCATCCTTTCCCTCGTATTTATAACTGTACAGACTGGGGGGGAGGGTCTCTGACAGGCGTCATCTCTCACCACGCATCTATCGTATGGCAATGGTAACTTTCTTGGTTGTGCTATTAGAGTTTGTGTATGTGGCAATGTAAAGAACTGTGTATAGTGCATTGTACAGCATATTTTCATGAATAAAATTGTTTTAAATATGACAAGGTCAGGCTGCTGGCTTTGGTGCTTCCATGTGTTTGGGCTGGGGATGCTCACGCCTTGCTCCCACTGGGTGTAGGGATTCCATGGGTGCAGTACTGGCCTGGAAACTCCCTTTTGTGCAGCCACCTGTGCCATTCTACTTCTGGGGAAGCTTTCTGTTTGTGGGTGCCCCGTCCTCGGAGATGCATGAGGCCATGGATGGGGCAACCCAACCCAATGGGGGCATCCAGCCTGCGGCAGTGGGGTTGAAACTGGGTGGGCTTCCAACCCAACCATTCTGCGGTTCTATGGGTGGTGATGGGCTCAAGGGCACTCGTGGTGTCAGCTGGGGGGACGCCAGAGCCAGCTGCCTCCCACTGCTTCCCATCTCTTGCTGCTGGAGAAGGGTCAGCAATGCGTTCTGTAGAGCCAAGGGGCAGAACCAGGGCTGGAGAGGTCGGGGTTAAACCAAAGAGTCTGGAGAAGAGTCTGGGGGCTTCCATAGTGCCTGGGTCATGCTCACTAGGAGCAGCACCTTCACCCCAGGAGCTGTGAGACTCCGCTGTGCTCCGTGTCCTCAGTGAACCCCAGCACCTCGCTGGGGAAACTTGTCATCTTAGCAAAAGAAAGAAATTAAGGAAAAGAACAACCGGAAGAAAGACATCAAGTTGGTTTGACAGGATCTATTTTCCATAAATCCCTGTTGATTGGCATTAATTATATCACCCTTTCTGATTCTTTATTCATTGCATTCCATATCAGCCTTTCCATTATTTTGCCTGGGATCAATGTCAGGCTGACAGACTTGTAATTACCCGCGTCGTCCTGTTTCCCCTTTTAAAATATGAGGCCAACCTCCACTTTTCTCCCAGGGCTCTGGAAATCCCCATGTGCTCAATGCCTTACAGAAACGCAGCGCTGGAGCCAAGGCTCCTGGGTGGGTTTCCTTCTTGGAAAACTGATTTCTCACTCAACCCCAGCCTGGTCCAGGGACATCCTCACCCTCAGCATCAGCTCCCTTCCCATGAAACAGATGGGATGGTCAGGTTGGATAGTAGGAACAAAGTCTTCTCTGGAAGAGTGGCGATGCAGTGGCACACAGTGCACAGGGAGTGGGGGGGGTCACCAATCCTGGAGGAGTTCCAGAACTGAGGGGAAGTGGTGCTGAGGAATGCTGTTAGTGGGGATGGGACATGGGGATCTCAGAGCTCTCTTCCAGCCCCGATGACCATGACAGAGTGGGCATGGTGATGGTGGGTTGATGGCTCAACTCGATGATTTTGGAGATCTTTTCCAGCTCTAATGATCCTATGGTTCTGTGAACGGGCATGGTGGGGATGGGACAACAGTAGGGTGTGCAGATCTCAGGGCTCTTTCCCAACCTCCGTGATTCTACGGTTCCACGATCCCTTGTCTCTGTGCCTGCTCCACTCCCACCCCACACCAGCTCCCTGTGTCGGTCACCAGCTCCACGTCTGCCTGCTCTGCTCGAGCTCTGGGCTGTGGGAACCACCATGGAGCCCAGTGTGATGAGGGTGGCAGCGGGATGGACCGACACCTGAGCGGGATTTGAGCTCAGTGAGAGCAGGGATGGAGAGCAAGGCTGAAGGTGCAGAGCTGACCGCCAGCGTGGGCAGCTCACACAGGGCTTCAGTGGGAAGGGGCAGGCAAACAGAGAGGGCACAGCGATGCCCATGGGACAGGGAGTGGAGCTGAGCCCTTCTCTGAGCACACGGAGGAGGATGAGGACAGGAGGCTGCAGGCACATGGGGAGGAAAGCCTCCAGGAGCATGTGTCTGTCATAAGATATTCTCTTGCAGAAATCTTGGAAACCTTAGAAAGAGTTTTTGCTCAATGTTATTAATTAAGGCAAAAGAATCCCCATATGGAAAGAGAAACAGTCAAGTTATATTTTTGCTAAATACGCGGCACCATATGGTAACATACAGAAAATTGGCCACATAGGCAGCCCAGAATATATGTTACCATATGTTCATATGTACTTTATAATTTCTTTGTTTTTGAAAGAGGGCATTGTCTTATGGGGCAAAAATGAGCAGCCCACCCCAGGGAGAAGGAGAAACATCACAAGCTGCTTCTGCTGAACACAGCCCAAGGAAGCAGCCCAGCCACCTGGCCTGGGGGCTGCGTGCTGCTTTCCCACCCCGCACCATCCCATGCTGCACCCTGGGCGTAGAAGGATGCACACCGTCCCAAAGCCACCAGCATGGTGGGCACTCAGACCTGCACAGGGCTCGTGGATCTGTCCCCACATTGAGCCTCTTGCCGGGGGTTACTCTGCTGTTTTGTGCCAGCTGCACTTCCCTGCATGGAAGGGACTCCGCTGCAAACACATCTGCAGCCTAGTGATGCATCCCATGGGGGCTGAGGGATGGCTGACGGGGCGACGTGTGCCCCCATCCCATTCAGAATACTGGGCTGCCCCCGCTCTCATCCTGCTGCCCTGCTTCGTGCCGAGCCCGGGCAGGAAGCCCCCTGCCCAGGAGCACCGAGGGCTGCACACTCAGCTCTCAGTGCTGCAGCTCAGGAGGTGGCTGAGATGCGGCACCACATCACCCCAAACCTTGGCCGCATCCATCCTTCACACCCACCCCAAAGCCACCCCACCACCAGCTGGGTGGCCCCCGTGGGAGATACCTGTGTGCCCCCACGGTGGGGCCAAGCAAGCTGTGGGGCTCCGCGCCCCCCAGACACCCCCCAGAGGCTGCAGCCCCCCCAGCCGTGCAGCTGTGAGCCCTTTGTGCTGGGTGGCTGCCGCCCGCCGCGCGCCGGACTGCACACACGCAAAGGCAGGGCTCGCTTCCAGCCCCACTTCTGAGCCCCCCCCCCCTCCTCCTCTCAGCTCCTCGGAGCTTCATTAAAAGGAAACACAAACCAGAAGCAGAAGGAAGCACTTTCAAGTTGCTGGCAGCTTTGCCTGTCTGTGAGTTATGAGGTCTTGCTTTATTCATGGGGCAGGAAAAAATGCTTATCTCCTAAGAGTCCATTATGCTTCATTTGGAGCCCGGGTGCGATCGGTGCTTTGGCAGAAAAATCCCCCCTGCCCCACTCACCCTCCCGAAACTTTATCTCCCTATTTCATTCCCGGGAGCTGCGCTCGCCCCGCTTTATCGGCGGTGATGGAGTGGAGTGCTGACTTCTCTGCTGTCCTAGCAAAAATGAGGATGGAGACATTCTGCTCCAGGTTCCTGCTATTTTCAGAGACCTTGGCTGCATGATTTATTCATAAAAAAGCCATTATTTATGCCAAAGAAAGAAGACAGAATGGGTTAGCTTTTTAAGTGCTTATAATGCATTATATGGTACCTTAGCCTGCCAGACATCATTTATAATTGTAGAATCCCTTAACCTCCTTTTTCTCTTTTTCCTACCCTTCACATCAGTGTGGAGGGTGATAGCAAACTCGGTAATTAGCAGAAGTTGACAGATGTGGCAAGGAAAGGTAAGGTGAAATAGCAGCGCAGGAGATGTCTCTCCAGCACCTGAGCCAGGAAAGGCCCTCCCTCTTCCCAGCCCTCATCTGCAGCACTGGGAATGCATTGGGAAAGAGAATTGTACTGCAGTGCTGGAGGGGACCGTGGTGTGGCCAGTGCTGGGTGGGTGCAGGGAGCTCTGAGCATCTGGCCTGGGATGTAGCGGCCGTGAGACAGCGGAGTTCAGGATCTCATGTGGAAGAAGCAAGGCGATAATCGTAGAGCCATGGAGTCATTAAGGTTGGGAAAGACCTCTGAGATCCACAGAGGAGTCCAACCTACCGCCAGTATTGCCCTCCATGAGGTCCCACAGTGCCACATCCACGTGTTTCCCAAACACCACCACCACCATGGCCTAAAAGTGAGATTGTAGTGCTGGGCTTCAGGGGAGCCAGCTTTCACCTCTTCAAGGACCAACTTAGAACTTAGAACCCCCATGGGCTGCAGCGTTGGAAGGAAATGGGGCCCAGGAGCGCTGGTTGACATTTTGGCATCACTTCTTCCAAGCTCAAGATTGGCACATCCCTAAGAGTAAGAAATCAGGCAAAAGTGGCAGGAGACCTGCATGGGTGAGCAAGGTGCTTGAGTTAAGCTCCAAGGGAAGAGGAAAGCCTCTGAACCTTTGCTCAGGGACGTGATTTAGCAGAGGGTTGTTAGAGTTGTATGGGTAGGTTGTGGTTGGACTTGAAGATCTTAAAGGTCTTCTCTCAACCTGAGCAATTCTATGATTCTATGAAACGTGGGAAAAGGGCCTGGGCACTTTGGAGGAATATAGGGATGCTGAAGGGCCCGCAGGGACGCCACAAGAAAGGCTAAAGGCCCACCTGGAATTAAATCTGTGTCAATAAAGGCTTTTTTAAGTGTGTCAACAGCAAAAGGACGACTAAGGATAACGTGGACCGGATGCTGAGTGTGGTGGGTGCTCTGATAACAGGGTGGTGAGGAGGACGGATGCCTTCTTTGCTTCGGCCTCTACTGCTCAGTCAGCCCCTGGGAAATGCCAGGCCCTGGAGGAGAATCCATGAGCAGCACTTTGGGGTCCTTGTGGGGTGATGGCCCCAGGCCGGGGGTCCACGTGCCCTGTGCCATGGGCTCCCACCTGGCACGAGGTGCTCAGCTCTGTCTGCCAGCTGGAAAGCAAGGAGGTGAGAGGTGGCCTCCCCTCCAGCTTTGCCTCTAAGGTTTCAAGGAGGAGAAAATCCCTGTGAAAAGGCAGCGCTGTTTCCCAGCTCCTCGAGTTCAAAAGCAGAGGCAGAATCTCAGCTCCGATTTTGCTTTTTTTAAGCCCATGATAAATAAGGAAAAAAAAAAAAAAGGAAGAGGTGGGAAATAATGTAATGTAATCATCAAGGAGAGGAGAAACCAAAGGCTCCACTCTCTCACATGCGCAAATATAAACACACACAACACATTTTAAAACCAATTAAAATCCCTTTGCAGAGAAAAGCTCTTTCACCCACTCTCTGGGATATGGGCTATCTGCTTCCTTGGCGCGCTGTATATGAATAATTAAAAGCTAAACATATGTTAAAAAATGCAAACAGTACATGATCCTGGAAACTTCCCCTCCTTATTATTATTTCCACGAGGAAGCTGTTAAATGGTTATAAAACTGGTGAGATACGCCAACCTTGGCACCTCGCACCGTTCCCTGCTTTGTCGAGGAAAGAGTTAAAGCCATTTGGCAGGGACTAACCCATTAGGCCTAATAATTATGAAATTATAGAGGTACTCAGGTGACTGTTAATTTCACACATACTGTTCAGCTCTGTGGCTAATGAGAGCCTGAAGAACTCAAGTGCCTCATCTTTCTTGTTGAATGGTGACCTGCAATTAATGAGCTTCTGCAAGAAAAGGCAGCATTTTGCACTTGGGGCTAATAAGATGGCTTTTGTGCAGCAGCATTGTGATACCGGGAGCTTTCAAATGAAGATTAAGAACTTTTCCCCTTATTTATTTATGAGCTCCACGCAGTCCAAAGGACCACACATGCAGAGAGGCAGCCCCGGTTATGTGAGCGCCCTGCGCTGGGTGATGGCACGGGGAGGAGATGGGGCAGCTCGGGGCCAAATCCTGCAGTGGGGAGGAGAGGAGCACGTGGGGTTCCACTCCTGGCCATGTGTGCACTGAGCCTGAGGGCTGCTGGAAGCACCGGCAGCGTTGTGCAGTGCTTTGGGAGCCGCATGCTCCCACTGAGGGCTGCCCTCTGCTTGGCACCTCTGTGGGGCCAGCATCCTTAAGGCTTTGTGGAGAAGCTGCCCATCCCTCTGCAGGATATGCAGGCTTCTCCTTATAACCGACTGCAAAAAGCTGCTGTTGGGTTCGTCCTGGATTCTTTGGGGCTGTGAGCAGGGCACACGTCCCCGTGTGTCTCCCTACAGCGACTGCCTTGCTGCTATTTCTAGTCTAACCTGAAGGTGCTTGAGATGGAGTGACGGAGTGAAGTCCTCTGCTCCTGGAAGGTTTGTTTCCTTCAGGCCCACAGGGTGACTTTGACAAAGCCTCAGTTTTGTCTGTGTCCTTATTTTGGGCTGGGTGAGATGCCAGGAGCATCCATGCTCCAAAATCACCCCACAGCCAGTGGTGACTGTGACAAAGCACAGGGAGAAGGGCTGCGGGGGAGGTTGAGGATGTCTGCTGGGCACCACAAAGGTGCAACTCTATGAATGACTGCCTGGCCCGTGTGGTTTCCTCCTGCCTCTGTGAGAATCTTAGAACCGTTTAGGTTGGAAAAGGCCTCCAAGATCCCAAATCCCACCCCAATGCACCCCACCATGCCCACTGCCCACGTCCCTCAGAGCCACAGCCCCACGTTCTGGAACACCTCCAGGGACGGTGACCAGCACCCCATGGTCAGTTTGTGTCAATGCATCACTGCTCTTAGGGAGAAGGGATTTTTCCTGATGCCCAACCATTCACTCCCCTTTGGGGTGACTGGCTGTGTAACCACAGCTACTTCACTTGGCCTGAGGGCATTGTATCAAGATCACCTTATAGGTTTGAAGGAAGCATTCCTCCCTTCCAGGAGCAGAGGATTTCACTCTGCCATCACCCTCTGGCTTCCCACTGACTCCCAGCCCCACACTGCATCCTCCAGCATCACCCACTCTGGGTTCATCATGGAAGGTCATAGAATCACTGAGGTTGGAAAAGACCTCCAAGGCCATCATATCCAACAGTTGACCCAACACCACCATTCCCACTAAACCACTCCTGCAGCCACACAGAGGGGAACAGACCTCTCTCTGGCTGAAGGAGAAGGAGCTGACAGAGCTGTGCCTGCTGCTCCCTTGTATGAGGACATGAGGTGGTGCAACACACCATGCTCCCAACAAGTGTAGGCTGGTTCTTAGTCACCTTCCTGTCATCTGCTCAAAATGGCTTGTGTGATTAATTGGTCCTGTGATTTTTGGGGAATCAGCATTACAGTGGTGATAGGGAAGTCCCTGAACTGATTCTTCATAAGCCCCAGGGGCTCCTCATCATAGTCTCAAGGTGACCCTATTCCTATCACAGCCCCAGGGTGTCCCTGTCCCAGGTGCAGCCCCAGAATGACCTTATCCCACCTTGGAGCATCAGAGTGCTGGGGGGAGATATGAATGGCTCCTGTCCCATTGTGCCACCTTCTGCCCATTTCCTGGACCCTGGTGCATCTCAGAAGGTGGAGAGCAGGTTTCTGCCGTGCCACCACTGAGAAAAGCTCTCATCTCTCCTTGGAGAGCCCAAGACCTTCGTTGGGTGCATGGCACCACTACAGCCACAGCACAGAGCAGAGTATCTCCATGCACGGAGCTGGCAACGAACCAGCAAACGTGCCCCTTGCCAGTGAGGGTAATGGAGTGATCAAATGGATCAGAGAGGAGCATAGTGGGAACTGCTTTTCCCCCTGCAAAGGAGCTGGGGCACCAGAGGCTCTGCCAGCTTGCATTGAGCTCACTGCCTGCTCTTGGCTCGCTCTCTGCCTCAGTTTCCCCAGCTGAATAATGTGGGCAATGAGCTGCCTAGAGGCAATGAGGAGTTGCATCATCCCCATAGCAGGCAGAGCTGTGAGGACAAATAAGGTCAGTGTGGTCCCCTAACACAGCTGGGAAAACTGAGGCGTGCAGTGGCAGCTAAAACACACACGTGCAGGGGTGGGAGGGCGGCGTGCACACATCTCCAGCACTGTGCATGGAGGTGAGCCCCTTGGCATGGCACTGCTGACACTTGGTGCACCAGGAACCCCATGGGCAGCCCACCTGGCCACCATCTGCCGTGCCAGAAGGATGCGGGTTCCCCTGGATCCTGTGTCACCTCCACCAGCCCTGCGGGGAAGTCTCAGGTCCCCCTGGGCATCTCGGATTGCTCCAGGTGTCTGTGTTGAGTGGTTGTGCCCCTCATCCCAACCCCCACTGACAGCTGTACGATTGCTCTGCATCCACACCCCCAGCTCTGCCCAGGTGAGCCCAGCACTCACATCTCCGTCTCCAGGTACTTTGTTAGAACGTGAGGACATCTGTGATCCAGAGCCCCTCCAGCGCTGATCCCTGGGTGCTGGTGCTGTGCATCCCTGTTATGGCCCCTCTGCTTTGCAGTGCACAGAGGGGAGGACCAGCAGCAAGGTGTGTGAGCGCTCAGGTGGTCGGGTCCCTGTGGGCAGGCACTGATATTGGGGTTGGGGGAGTGCGGGCTGTGCGCTGTCTTTTCTCTTTCTCTGGGCTCTGAGCCACCCCGCACCCCGGCGCTCACCCTGCGGAGCTTCCTTCTTCAGCACAGTGCTGCAAAGAGCCCAAGGGGCTGTTGTGGTGCTCATCTCCTAGGCTGTGCTTGTGGGCTCTGCACGCTGCTGGGAACAGAGCGGCATGCCAGCACCTCGCCAGCATGGCACCAGAGACCCCAGCTGATGGAGGCCGTCTGGTGCAAGCCACGTGTCCGTGTTGTTTAGGGAAGCTGAATGTGGCTCTGAGAGCCTCAGCAGTGACATTTCTGGCCACGGAGGCAGGAAGACACCTGCAGCCTGCCTGCAGGCGGGGGACGATGCTTCCTGGCAGTCCTCCACCCTCACAACCTATGGTGTTGACAAGCCCCACTGAGCGCTGGGCACGAGCCAGCGCCTGGCTGCCGACCATCTCCCTCCTCCTTGGCTCCAGCAGCACAAATTACCAGTGAGAAATGGTGAGTGTGTGCACGCTGTACGTCCCCGTCCTCTGGGGACACCCCGTCACCTTGTCACCACGGTGCAGCCACGGCTTGCTGCTCTGCACAGTGCCTCGTGCCAAGGCTGTGCCCATCATGCTGTGGTGCCAACAGGATGCCAGCTTTTGGCTGCCACCCCCGGGAATCCTTGGCTGCTACCCCAGGAGGAGCCCCTGGGGCAGGGCTGGAAGGCGAAGCTGAGCTTAACAGCCCCACCAGGGACATACAGACCCATGGAGAGAAGCCTTCACCCCAGGAGAGGGTTGGCAGCCAGCACAGAGCCACAGCTGGGGAAGGTAACTTCTCCTAAACAACACCAGGTTTATTGGGCACGGGGGACTACAGAGATGTTGGTAATGGGAATAGCAGCGTGGCAAAGCCCTGGTGCAATCCTGCATGCCCAACCCACAGCTCTCACCTGGGTCGTATCACCCACACACGGTGCAGCCATCCCAGCTGGTGACAACCATCATGCCCTTGAATGCCACGTTCTGAGCACAGCATGCAGCTTGTGTGGTGACAGCCATGGGGGCCTGGAGCTGGTGGAGCAGGTCCAGAGAAGGCCGTGAGGATGCTCATAGGGGAGCACCTCTTCAGTGATGAAGGTCTGGCATGGGCTGTCCAGAGGGCTGTGGGTGGCGGTGTGCTAACCCCAACCTCATCCCTAACGCTGACCCCAACCTCACTCTCAACCCAAACTCCAACCCTAACCCAAACCTTTACCCTAATCCTCACCCAGCACAAACCCTATCCCTATCCCTAACCTGGGCAGCCTGACCTGGTGGGAGGCACCATCCCCTCCCCGCTGCTCTCCCCACGAAGACCTCTCTGCCTGGCCCACAGCGCACTGGGGACACTGGGCTCTCAGGAACGCGGGCTGGCCGCGCTCCAGCCTCATCAGCATGCCAAGTGCTCTCTGTGTTCCACATCCTACCCTTCACATCCAACCACTCCCCATTAATTTCCCCTTTGCCACACACGTTGCCGGGGCCGGGCTATTCCCAGGGCGCGGGGCTGGGGGTGCCCAGGAGCCCCGACCCGCGGTCCCGGGCTGGGAATGGGAACAGGGGGAGCGGCGCTTGGCTTTGTCCTGCGGCAGACACATGGAGCACATTAGCAGCCTTTCAGGGGAAGTTTGATCGATGGGGAAGGCTTTCTAACTGACTATCAAAGCACGCATGGTATGTGAGAAGCAGACACCAATTAGTGATGTCTTTTTAAAGGCTGCCTTGTTAAGAGGGGAATAAGGGGAAAGAATGAAATTGGCCAGAAAACATGGAGCTATTTAACCTTAATTAGAAGAAAGGTGTGGGCTTTGTGAAAAGGCCATTTCTGAAAGGGGTTTTTCTCCCTGGGTATAAAGAGATCCTGCCTACTTGTTAGAGACTTGTTAGAGTTTATAAGACCGGGCAGGAGGCTAACTTGTAGAAATGCCTTTTATGCCACTTGAATGTGCGGCTTATTATAGTCTGCCATCCTGCCAGGGTGGCTGGTGGAGAGGAGAGGAGAGAGCAGCACTGCCAACTGGCTATAAATTTCATGAACATCATAAATGTAAGTGCTTTCTGGAGAGCTGTACAGATTGCACATAAAAGTCCCCCTTCTGTCCCTGTAAACTAAAAAGAGGGCTTTTTTGGCAAATTAAAAATTGTAGAGTGTATTCCATGCTGAGCTCGGAAGCAGCCAGGCTACAAATCCACGCCACAAAGCCGCAGCCGTGCAGGGAGGTCCCCGCACACACAGAGGGCTCTGATCCTGCTCCACTGCAGCAGTGGCACAGCAGCCCAGCAATGGGGTCCCCAAACCAGCACTGGGCACAGAGGTGGCCTTTCCGTGCGAGCTGCACAGCCGGTGCTGTGCCAGGAACACCCCCAGCCCTCATGGGGCTGCTGTGGGCGTCGGGGCTCGGTGTGCGGATGGGTTGGCGCCTGCTGTCTGCTCAGCTGAGTGAGCTCTGCTTCTCCCCCCGCATATCAGATTTTTTTTTTTTTTTTTGGGTTTAATAAGGGCCATAAATATCATCTAATGACTGTGCAGAGCGAGCGTTCAGGGCACACACGCGCATGCAGCGCGATGCTCTCCAGCAGCCACCTGTGCCCTGGGGCACACAGAGCAGGAATTGCTCCCAGCTCTGTGGATGGCTGAGCCCAGGCTGGGCTGGTGGGTAGGAGGAGGGGCACAGCACCTGCTTACTCTTGTCCCTTGCTGGGACGTCTCACCGGGCAGCTGTAGCCTTTGCTTTCCTTGGGCTGCCTTCACTTTGCACCAGCTCTGGCATTGCATGGGTGCAGTTTTCCCCTGCAGGAGACTGAAGCGTGTGCAGCTCAGGAGCTCAAAGGCTCCTTTGCTCAAAGGAGGCTTTGCAATTCATTGCAGAGCTGTGCATGCTGGCACTGCTATCACTCCTTTCCAGAGCCGTCACTTTTGCTGTTGCATCTCCTCCAGGCTGCCTCTGCAGCACATGGCAGCTGTGGGTGCCAAGCCCTGGTGGCTCCTTTCCCTTTCCACAGAACGCACGTGCCTGAGGTCCCAGGAGCAGCAGGGAACTGTGGCCTCAGTCAAATAAAAATCAGTGCTCAGCACAGCTGCCTGCTGCAACGTGACAACATGACAGTGTGAAGGGAGCATCCTCACGCTCAGATCCCAGGGAGAAACATTCTGCTCGGGCCTGAGCACTGATTCCCGTGCAGCCACCCGGTCTCCTCGTAGCAGCACAACACACATTGCAGCAGAGCAGCACGTTCCCACCAACCCTCAGCACTGCAGGGTCAGGCAGCCCCAGTCTGTGCCCGGCACCATAGGGCAGGACCGGTGTTTCCACTGTGTGCTGTCATCTCTGCTTGGAGGGAGAGATTGTTTCTTCTTGGAAAGGGATCTGTGCTGGTGCATGTTTCTGGGTGCATGAATTCCACTGTCCACTTGGCTAAGGGCATTGCTTTGCCCTGAGACAAACAGCTTTTGGGCACGGTGTGGATTTGGGGGTAGAGACATGGCATGGGCATGCAGAGATGGTATGGACATGGAGAGATGATATGGGGATGAAGAATTGACATGGACTTAGAGACTTGGCATGGAAACATGACTTGGGCATGGAGACACAGCTTGGGCAATGGAGACATGGTATGGATAAGGAGATGGCATAGTCATAGAGACATGATATGAACATGGAGATGTGCACAGTGCACATGGCTTGGGCATGGAGAGGTGGTATGGACATGGAGACACGTGGAAACAGCATGGGCAAAGAGAAATGGCACGAACGTAGTGACGTGGTATGGACATGGAGACATGGCAAGGGCACAGAGACACAACATGGGCACAGAGAAACGGCAAGAGCATGGAGATGTGATGGACAAGGAGATGGCATGGAGGAGGGGCATGAGCTTGGAGGCACGTGATGGACATAGAGACAGCCTGGTTATGGAGATGCAGTGTTGACATGGAGATACGATGTGGAAATGGAGATACAGTATGCTGGGGACCACTCCCCGGCGACAGTTCAGACTCAGCATTTGGAGCCTAAGGGACATCACAGAGATTTTTGTTTTGCTTTCCCTGGCTTCAACCTGCAGCAACACCCAGGCACACTGATACCATACAAACACTTTCGGATAGCTCTGTGCCTGTGGCAAGCCCGTTTTGTGTCTTATCCCACCCCAGTGTTCCCCTGTTTGACTCAGGACTGAGGATGTCCCAGGGGATGAGCGGGTGGCAGTGGAAGCAGACGTGCTGGTGCCAGCCTGTTCCCAGCTCAGGGACAGTCTCCAGAGCATCCCAGGGGAGCGTGGTGGCTGTGCAGGACTGAGGCTGTTCTGAAACCACAGCTGGGGCTCTGTGCAGTGATCCTTGGCTGCACCCTGGGGGTTTTGCGTGCTGCAGTGCCGCAGGACTCAGGCAGAGAGCTTTCCCTAAATACGCTCCATGGATGGCTGTGACCCTCTATGCACCCTGGCCGTGCAGAGACAGGCTTGGATGGAGCGTGACCTGTCCTCAGATGACTGCAGCTAAACCAAAATAACCCCAGACCGAGCCAAGCTGAACTGCCAGGACGGTCTTTTGCATCAGTTCCCTAAATTAGAATAAAACTGAAGTGAAGCTGGCACGAGGGCTGGGAGGCAGGAAGGGCAGTGAGAAGTTCCCAGGCTCTGCCCCAGCGTGGCTCCGGCTTCCTCCAGGCTCCAGAAGAGGCTGGTAGGGTGGAAATGAGGGCTGTGGAACACATTCAATGCCTCTCCTGCAGGATGTAAGCAGCAAAGTGTGGAGGCTAAAGCCTGGTGTGCATGGGGTGGGACTGTCCCTAGGAACTGTGAGTGGGTGATGGGATGGAGACCCCAGTGCCAATGCACCAACAACCTGCTGCAATGTCTGCAGCAGGGATGCTCCTGCTGCACGAGGCTCTGAACTCAGTACTGCTTTGAGCTCCCTAAGGGCACATGGACAGCCCATGGTGTGTGGGAGCATGGAGGTGCCACCCAGTGCCTCTTGGTGAGGTGTCAGCCAGGCAGGGGTCTGCCCCTGAGGGAGCACCCCCTCCATCCAAAGCTCAGCTCGATTCTGACCTCCCACCCTTATCATCCCCTCACTGGGCATCCTGCTTGGTGCCATACTGCGCCCTAAGAATGGTGGCTGTCGTCACCTCTCCGCTCTTGCATGGGGCACTTGTGACAGTGCCGGACTCCCTGTGGGATTTGCAGTGTCACAGTGTCCCCAAAGCACAGCCCCTTGAGTTCAGTGCATGGTGGGGACATGCAGTGACACCATGGAAGCTCTGTCGGAGCACAGCAGGACCCTGGCTCTCACGGGGACATCTGCAGATTGCAAGTCCCCTCCCTGGAAGAATGCCCTGCCTTTGGAGCACGGCTCAGGCACAGTGAGGACAAATGCAGAACGTGAGGGTTTTGGCAGGGAAAGACTTCTGGGGAAATTCCAGCCCGGCAGAACGGAGACCTCAGCACGCACACCAGCAGAGCCCAAGGCTATGGAAGCAGGGATCATTTCCATCCCCCTCAGCTCTCAGAAAACAGGAATCAGCCACCAGTTTTCCCTATGGAAATGTTTTGGCATCGGCAGAGGAGCCAACAAGCAGCGCCGTGGGGCAGATGGCACGGGGTGGGGGGACCTGCCGTGCTGCCAGGGGCAGTGCCAGCAGAGACAGGCAAAATGCTGGCGGCTTTTGGCTCACAGTGGCTTGGCTGGAGCTGCACTGAGCAAGTGGGATGCCTCATGTAGCACGGCAGGAGCTTTCCTCTGCTGTCCTTGCAAAATGGGAGCTTCAATAGGCATCCGATGGGGGCTTTGAGGATGTGCAGAGCTGTAGTCCAAACCACCCAACTAGTTTTGTTCTGCATGAGCAGCACAAAGAAAGCAGCACTGCACTACTTCTGGGAGGGGGGAGGAGGGGATGGCGCACTGTGGCCTCACCATGGACCGACTTCCCTGGCCTCAGTGACTGCAGTCCAAAACTCCCAGAGGAAAGCCTGAAAACGTGGCATAAAAAACTCAGCAAGGCTTTTGAAGGATGTGTCCTCTGAAGGATGCCCCAGGCCCTGCCAGCACTGCCTGAACATCCTCACCGCCGCAGTGGCGCAGGGAGGGGTGCTGGTAGTGAGCATCTGCCGTTGGGATCTGCTCCAGCCGTGGGCCAACAGAATGGGCCACGAGAGCATCCAGGCCAAGGCTGGGGCTGAATGCTTAATGAGAGAATCCCCGATGGCTGCTGAGGCCAGGGTAAAGCCGGGATTAAAGCAGCCATGGGGGCACGGCTCCTGCTCGGCTGAGCCACGGAGGAAATGCTGTCCCTGCGACGGGTTGGGTGAAGGTTCTGTGTGACCCAGCACAATGAGGTGCTGCAGAGCCCTGTAGAGTCCCAAAGCTTCTCCGTGCTCCGCCCCAGAATCTCCACGTTCCCGGGATGAAGCAGATCTGAGATCCCAGCATCGCTGGTCCCAGCATCGCTGACCACTGCGCTGTGCCATGCAGCATCGATGTCCCGCCTGGACCCACGAGCAGGGAGATCAGATGCTTCATGCCTCACAGCTCTCTCCAACTTGGCTATCTCTTTGTGCCTTAAACAGCAATTAAGAATAAAAGTGGAGCTGCTTTTGCCTGCGAAAGGCTCTGTCTGACTCTTGTCTCCTTACTGCAGTGCTGCTCTGATTTCCATCTCATGCATATCTTATTTAACATTCTGGATACTGTTTTGAGTGCCCCAATATTTTAAAATAAATTGCTGCATGTAAAAGACTTAATGTCACATTCTGTTATTCTGACTGTTAAAAGAAAAGTGAAATCTTCAATGGGGCTAGTGGAGCAGAAGCAATCACGCAGAGGGAGGTCCTATTAATGTGTATTACGTTTCATTATTCCAGCACTGCATGTCAACTAGCTTCTCATCAGAACTCACGCAACAGATCACAGTATTAACTCCTTGCAACCAAACAGGGGGGCAGGCTTTTCAAACTCTTGCTGTGCTCCTCGCTTCCCCGGCGCCGTCTCTCTGATGCTGTTCCCATGTCCTCAGTGTGCTCCTGCATGCACGTGGCATTGCCTTCCTCCTGCAGGAACTGGGCCAGGGGGTGAAGGGAAGGGGGGACAGGCAGAGAGATGGGAGAGGGGTGGGATGATGGAGAAGGATGGGTGATGGAGAGGGATGGGGGATGGAGCAGGAAGGAATGGCGGTAGAAAGGGAATTACATAGGAGTAAGGGATGGTGGAGAAGGAAGGGCTGATGGAGTAGGAAGGAATGATGGAGAAGGAAGGCAATGATGGAGAAGGAAGGGGCTGATGGAGATGAATGGGACTGGTGGAGGTGAATGGCAGTGATGGAGAAGAATGGGGCTGATGGAGAAGGAAGGATGAATGAGAAGGAAGGTGTGATGGAGAAGGACAGTGGAGAGGAAAGGAGTGGTGAAGAAGAAAGGGATAATGGAGAACAAAGGGATGATGGAGGAGGAAGGAATTATGGAGAGGGAAGGAAATGATGGAGAAGAATGAGGCTGATGGAGAAGGATGGGGCTGATGGAGAAGGAAGGAATGATGGAGGAAAGGGGATTGTGTAGACGCAAGGGATGGTGGAGAAGGAAGGGATGGAGAGGGAAGGGACAATGAAAAGAGAAGGGGCTAATGGAGAAGAATGGGACTGTTGGGGGGTTGGAATTAGGTGATCTCAAAAGTCCCTTCCAACCCAAATTATTCTATGATTCTTTGTTGGCAGGGTGATGGAGAGAAGGAAGGATGATGGAGACAAGAGGGCTGTGTAGAAGTAAGGGATGGTGGAGAAAGAATGGATGATGGAGGAGGAAGGAGTGACACAGGGAAGAAAATGATGGAGAAGGAAGTGGCTGATGAAAAAAGATGGGGCTGATGGAGAAGAAAGGGTGATGGAGAGGGAAAGAGATGATGAAGTAAGTGATGGAGGAGAAGGAAGGAATGTTGGAGAAGGAGGGAAAAGGCTGCATGTGGCATAAGGAACAGGAAGGAGGTGTGAAAGACAATAATAAGATAAAATCATAGAAATGTCCGAGTTGGAAGGCACCTTTAAAAGTCATTTAGTCCAACTGCCCTGCAATGAACAGGAAAATGATGAGCTGGCTGAGCTGTGAGGGAAAATGGGCCTTCATGCCATCACTGCATGTCATCTTCTCCCATCCACCCAGCTCTGTGGTGGTGGGGAGCCACCCCAGGGGTTTCCTACCCCAAAAGGTTTCTCCTGGCTGAACTATTTGCGTCTCTGTTGCCTGTTCTTCTCATCCTGTTCCCAGGAGCTGCAGGCTGGATGAAGCTACTGAGCACCCACTGGTTCTGGACTGTGATAGCTGCACTGTGGTGGTGGGGAAGGGGATGTAGGGCAGAGGAGGGGGACTGCAGCTGTGGGTCAGATGCAGACCATGGACACGAAGAGGTAGAGTGAGCTGCAGGGTGGATGGAAGGAGGCTGAAAGGAAGAAGAAAACACTTGCCCCAAATACAGGTGGCCTCAGCACAGTCGGCAGGTTTTTAAGCATCATGTTTCTCCATGCTTTGTGAGGAAGATGCCATCTTGGCCCTCAAGAAGATGGGCAGCTTGATGCTAACATGCCCAGCACATGGACAAATGCTGAAGTGCTGGCAGATGGCCTCAAGGTCCATCTCCTGTTATTAGGCTGTGGCGCATCCAGAGGGGCAGCTCTGCTCAGGGATGGAGGTGCTCTCTCAGTAACACCCCAAAGAGCTAAATGCAACACCACAAGTCCCTGCCACAGCCCCCTGGGGATGGAGGGCTTGGGGCAGCCCGTGGATGGGGATGGCATCTGGAAATGCAGGAGACAGGGGGCAAGCACCTGTGCCTCCTCTTGCTTGTGTTAAATCTGGGAAACCTCAGCTGTGCCTGAGCCCAAAGTCCCCGAACAGCCTGGGCCAAGCCTTGCCAAGCACCCCTGCTCTGCAACAGATTGCAAAGCATGTGTATTTAAATCACACAGTGCAGAAACATCCTTGCAATCAGTTCGGGGAGTGAAATGCCATGGCAGGCAGGGACACAGCTTGGTGAGGTGCCACACTGCTGTCCTCGTGTTCAGAGGTGACAGGGACCTGCATGGGGCTTATGGCATGTGTGGCCCAGCCCTGGGAGAAAGGGATTTTAGGACAGGAGGGAGAGGGATGGAGTACAGAGAGGAAATGAGAATGCTTCAGGCCTGGAGATGCCATCTGAGTCCTTGGAGAAGTACCTGATGTATCCAAATCTCTGCCCTAGCTTGAGCTGGAGACATCCCCAGTGCTGCTGCAGGAGGTGATGCTCACTCCTCAGGTGCTGTGGGGCTGTGGATGCAGCAGCCCTGATGGATGGGCACCCTTAGCCCACCCCACATCTTCGGAGCTGTGTCACCCTAGGGTGGGCCCTTGCACGCTCAGGAGTCCTTCCCCTTCCCCTTCCCCTCCCCCTCCCTTACCCACTTTCTCTTCCCCTTCCCCTTCCCCTTCCCCTTCCCCTTCTCTTCCCTCCCCTGGTATTTCAGAGCAAGGTGGAGAGGAGGGGAGGAAGAGGAAGGGCAGGATTCCTTGCTCTGCCCTTACTGGGGCTATGAAGTGGGGCACCAGAAATGCTCATCCTCCATCTCCATCTCCTCCTGATCATTGCTGAGCCCTGGATTTTGCAGCACTTCAAAGCCACTAAGCATCATCCAGGAGATCATGCCCATGGGGATGAGCACTATCTTCCCTGCCTCTTCTAGTGCCCTTCCAAGGCGTTGACCCTTATCCTGGCATGAACAAAGAGCAGAGAGAACCTGTGAAATGGACCATGTCAACACGGGGAGGTTCCCATTCTAGAGTTAAGCAGAGTCAGGGAAGCGTGCCTGGCCCTGGTTGCCCTGCTGGGGGGTTCTGGCTGTGGGCTCCTGCTCCCAGGCTGGTGGGGGCACAGCCCCATGTGTGGTTGTTCACCTTGCTCAAAGCTCTGATGGCTCATCATCCTTGGGATGAGGCTGCTGATCCCTGGCACCCCTGTGCAGCTCTGCCCTGGCTTTGTGGGGCTGTTCATTCAGCAGAATGTCTGATTTATTTGCACTGACATCCTTCCCAAACCTCGTGAAACCTGGTTTGCCCAACATCAGTTGGCCAAAGTGATGGCCAGCATGATCCAAACCGGTCCCACCCTGCAGCCTTCGTGAAGCCAGGAGACACTTTGACCGAGGCTTTTGCTACTTCAGAACTCTCTCAGGGCCCAGATGTGGATGCTGTGAGATGCCTGAAGCCCCGAGCATCCCTGTGATGTGCCTGACCCAGGACGCCCTATGCCCCCACGGCCACCCCTGGCCCTGGTGCCGAGACCCCTGGCTCCCGCTTTGTTCCCTGGGGCTGCAGATGCCTCCTGTTGCTGAGGCTGCGGGGTGACCCCTGACATTAACCTAATTGTTCCTTCTCTTTGATTAGATGCACCACAAAGCTGGTAAATGGATCAAATTAAATTTGAGTGGCGGCAGCACAGCTTTGGAACGCTGATTAGATTTGAAAATACCACATTTAAATATCTTAGCATTTGTGGGGATTAGGAGGGAGAGGGGGAGAGCGGAGCAGGGGGAAACGGAGGAGGGGGCGACGGGGAGGCAGAGCCAAGGATCCACACTCACAGCCCCACACTCACAGCCTGGTGCCTGGTGAGCATCAGCCCTGGTTTCCTGCATGGCACACAGAGGGGCAGCTCAGAGCATTCGCTGTAGGTTCAGCCGGGGTTTTGTGTCCTCGCATGGGATGGGACCCCACCGCCCGCTCTGAAATGTCACCCGGCGTCGCTGAGATTTATGCTGCGCAGCGAACAGCAGCACAAGGCCATACATGGGAAAGAAAAGCAGCTGGGTGCTGGGTGTGGGTGCTGGGCACCGAGCCCTTCCTGCCGCATTGCAAGCAGCCCCAGCATGGTCAAATGCATCCCATCCTCACCCTTCTGGCTGCATCCCAGGGAGTGCTGGTCCTAAGCAAGCTGTACCCCCAGGGCCCCCACTGAGCAGCCCTGGGCTACAAACCCAGGGCATATGGGTGTGCTTGTGCCTTTGCATACCCAAAGCACGTGTGTGCATGCATTTACATGTTCCCTGCTCCGTGTGCACATGAGAAATCACGCTGGGGAGAGGCGTGCATGCCCTGTCCCGGCGTGCTGGGGTGTGCTCACGTGTGCAGCACTGCCAGCAGCTCCGTGTGTGTGTGGGGGTGCAGTGGGGCTGCGCTGACGTCGCCAAAACGCAGCGCATCCTCTGAGCGTGCAGCAGGCAGGGCCAGCGCTGCGCTAAGCAGAAACAGCTGCGGCACATCTGGCTCTCATCAGAGGGACTCTGACAGATCCTTAGAAGAGCACGAGAGGAAAGAGAGAGTGAAACTCCTGCTGGGGCATTCCTGTGAGTCCCAGCACTGACCCTGGGCCACGTCCCAGCTCGCCTCCTCCAGCCAGAGGAGTTCTGGGAAAGGCAGAATGCAGTGTGCAGGGAACTGCAGCATGGCTGGGCAGCAGGGAGGAAGGGAGGAGTGAGGTAGGAGCTCTGGACTCGCAGCCCTCCTGGATCCACTGGGAGCACTGGGGTGTTAGGTGGGTGGGAGACACAGCAAAGCAGCTCTGTCAGGAGGTCTGGGGATGCAGAGTGGAAGGAAAAGGGGTTTGTGGTGCTGCTGTGCCTTCACCCTCCCTGGTCTGCCACCATCACACTTAATTGGCCTCAGTGGCTCCTTGGAGTATCCTTGTGGGGAGCTCTGGGGTGCTGGAGCTGAGCTGAGAAGGGTTTTGGGTAATAGCAACAAGATGTGGGTGGTTCAGTTGCTGTCAATAAACCTCAGCCCAGAGAGGACAATTAAAAGGGGTATTTCAACACTATTTCCATTCTGAAAAACTCATATAAGTTACAGAGTGTGGAGCCCCGACACTTCCGTGAGGTGTGAATGCAGGGTGGGACTGAGGGACATGAGTTCATCTGGACAAAATGCTTTTGTCTCCGTGAACAGAAGTGCTTTGACACCAGAGCGGGGCGGTCTGTGGGGAACCTCCAGCTCTCCTTCCCACGTGGGTCCCACTGCTCGCTCCTTGCACAAGGCACTGTGCTGTGCTGTGAGCTCTGAAGTTGAGCACGAGATTTATGGAGTCTTGTGCAAGGCTCAGTGCTGCCTGGTCTGAGACTATGTAAAAGGGCAGAATGGAGCTGCAGAGAGCTGCAGGTGCTGCAGCTGCTCCTAATCCACCTCTGCTTGCGGTGCACAGCCTTGTGGTCTGCTCCAAGCTCCTCCATCGGGGCTGTGCTGCTGGAAGGGCCCCTCCTGTTTCTCCCAGAGCATCTCCTGGGTATGCGCAGAGCCCACCTCTGCTCAGAGTTCTCCCACATCCCCAGGGAGCAAAGTGGTCGATTGCAGGGGGGGAATGAGGGGCACGGGCTGGGGTCAGAGCTCCTTGCTGGCTTGCTTTGGACACAGAGCTGGATGTCTGCATGGACGCACGGCACACACCCTCATGCGTCCCCTGCCCATCAATACAGGCTGAAGGCTGGAGGGCACAACGCGCCCTGCAAGGCATGGACTGAGCTTCCCAGCTCACCTGCAGCATCTCCACGACGTGGGGCTGGTGGATCCTGCCTGGAAACGGGAGGTCCCAACCCTGGCACAGCGTGGGGACGCGGCGACGGCAGCAGAAGGGCGGTGCAGTGGGAAACGTGGGAGAGAAGGGAGCTGGGGAGGCTGGGAGGGGAGCGGCGGGCAGACAGCAGAGTGGATTTCTGCTTGAGTGGTTATTATACCGTCGATTTGAAGAGACAGATGACGGCAGTGGCAGAGGAGGCAATAATTGAAAGCGCCATGAAACATTAATGAATGCCCAGGGACTGGATCAGGAGTTGTTAACGCTCACTTCGCTCTCTCTGTCTCGCTCTCTTTTTAAAGTCAAAATTGTTCCACTGCCCTCTAGGCGAAGGATTTATTTATTTATTTATTTCTCCCCGATTTAAAGGTGCAGGCGCCCACCAGAGGAGCCCCTCTGTGCAAAGCAAGGGGCACAAGCTCATCTTTGACCCCGGGGCAGGGGCTGCATGCTTGGTGTGCGCCCAGTGATGGGAGAGCTGCTGAGTGGCACCCATAGGGCAGCACCCAGGGCAAAGGGCTGAGACCTAGGGGCAAACCCCAGCTGGGATGGATGAGCTGAGGTGGCACTTGGAGCTGCCAGAGAACATCTCCCCATCAGGACAGTCCTTGTGGGTGATGCGGATGCTCCCGGTGCTGCCAACCACTCAGGCAACTGAGGAACAAAGAGCTTTTGGCAGAGCTGCCGGCAGCACTAGGAGGATCTCTGACCTGCAGGTACAGGGATGTTGCTCAGTCATGCACTGGGGATCCCCTGGTGTTGCACCAAGGATCTGGCATTGTTCCATGGCTGCTGCTCTGGCCTTGAAGGGATATTAGAGCCCTAGCCTTGGAAGGGTGAAGAGGAGGTGAAGGAGAAACACCTCTTCCCTCCTGCTTTTTTTAGTGGGAAAGAGTAGAGATGAGGTTCTGGGGGCCTCATGTCCATGCACACCCATTGCACTGGGTATAATGGGAGACGGGCTCTGTTCTAGAGCACAGGGCACCAGAGCCGTCCCAGGGAGCTGCTGGCCCCTGAGGGGGGGGTTGGGGAACTTCTTCAAGCCCATGAAGAGGGACCTGACAGCTCCACAACTCTGGGAGAATAATGCCACAGGTGCAGGCAGGGCAGCACCAGGCTGGGTGTTGGGGATGCAGAGACAAGAGGGTGCAGCTGCAGCATCCTCCAGGGGACACGCATCATCCCAGGGTGAATCCAGGCTGCACTGGAACTGACACTCTGGGTGCTGGGGGGGGACAACAAGAGCAAGATGGGGACATCAAGGAGCTGCTGGGGCTGGCCCTGGACACCTGAACCCCCCCAGGCATGGCAGGACACCTGATCACCCCACAGCTCATCCCCGCAGGGCCCAGCGCAGCAGGGAGTGCACACAGAGCGGTAATGATGGAACCGTTGCTAATGAGGTGAGGAGACCTGGGGCTCAGCTGCCGCCCAGGTGAGGTCTTGGAGGCGACGCGGTGACAGCGATTGGTGGTGACAGCGCTCAGCAGCCCTGCTGCAAATTGCTGCTGTCGTCTCTCCATGCTGTCACTGCTGCCTGTGCTGGAGCTGTTCACATCCCCGCTGGGTCTCCATCCCTGGCTCACACTGCTGCCCCGTGCTGTTCCCATGCTGTGCTCCTGGCCGGATTTGCTGGGCAGGATGGTTTTCGGGTGAGAAGTGTCACTTTCTCAGCTCTCACTCCCAGCCAAAGTATCTCCTACCATGGGAAACAGCAGTGAAGGGATGGCCTTGGCTCTTGGGCTGGAAGCAGTGTGCCAGACCAGGGCAGCCGCAGCCTGCACCACTGCTCCTCCCTGCCCGCAGTGAAGCCTTAAAGGTGGGGGCTGAGCCGAGGGCAGCAGGCTGTGAACTCTGCTCAGACTGGGTGTCTTTTTGCTAGGACAGGGCTCTGTGGTTCCCTGGGGTCTCAGAGGGAGGAGCAGTGCTCCAAGAGGCACAGAGTGGGCACGGGGAGATGACACCACGGCCGCCTGCCTCCTCGAGCCAAAAAAGCTGGACTAAGATGGGAATTCCCATGGCAACTTTGAGCACCACAGAGACAGTGCAGCAGCGGAGGTGTTGGTGGATGTGGAACCATGATGGAAAGCTTCAAGCCATGCACTGGGGTGCTTGGGGCACACAGTGCTGTATCAGAGCAGGTGAGGGGATTCCAGTGTACTGATGGAGCACAGCTCATGTCTCCTGCTCCTCATCTGCAGCATCCCTGGTGTCTTGCTAGCTCCTTGTCCTGCTTCTCCTGCTGCTCCCCGGTGCCGATCCCCCATGTCTCCAATGCCGTGTCCCACTGTTTGGACTGTGCTCTGCCCCTCCCAGTCACAGAGATGGAAAAAAAAACCCAGCAGCTCCAGGCACCCACCCAGCAGCACAGCAGCCCTGATCACATCCCACACCCAGCCGCCCTGGCTGTCACTTCCCTGGGAGAGAATTGCCAGGGAGGTGCCGAGTGTATTTTTAGCTTTGCTGTTCATGTCTGATAAGTGTTTTGACCTTTTTGAGCAGAGCTAATCGTGCCGTCTGCTCCTCGCTCTGTCTCAGCTCATGCTCTGCCTGCTGGGTGCTGAGGGAGGAGCTGCGGGGCACTGATGGGAATGGGATCCCACTGGAGTCCGAGCTCTGCAGGGTTGTGTGCCCCCATCCCCTGCCTCCTGTCTGTGCTTTGGATTTGGGTGTCATCTGAAAGCTCAGGACCAGACCCCATTGCTGAGAATAGGAAGGCCCTACAGAAGGAGCTGGGCAGGCTGATCGCAGGGCTGAGACAAATGGGATGAGCTTCAATGGGACCAAGTGCTGGGTGCTGCACTTTGGGCACAACAGCCCCAGGCAGTGCTGCAGGCTTGGGGCAGTGGAACTGTGAGGGGTCTGGAGCACAGAGCTGTGGGGGAATGGGAGGGGTCTGTCTGGAGAACAGGAGCTCTGGGAAATCTTATTGCTCTCTACACATCCCTTGAAAAGAGGTCGTGTTGAGGATGGGTTGGCCTCTGCTCCCAGGTGCCAGCAATAGCATGGGAGGTGATGGCCTCGTGTTGTGCCAGGATGCACAGGTCGTATATTATTATTATTATATATTAATTTCTTCTCCAGAAGAGCAGTGATGCAGGGGCACAGCTGCCTGGGGGGGGGAGGTGGTGTCACCATTCCTGCAGGTGTTCCAGAACCAAAGGGATGTGGCACTGAGGGATGTGGTCATGGTGGGGGTGGGACCTGATGATCTTCCTGGTCTTTTCCAAACTTAATGATTCTATTCTGTTCTGTTCTATGAGAGGTGGGAAGCACAAAAGGGAGGCTGGGATGTGGGGCTGTGTTGGATCTGCCTGCCTTTGGTGCCTGCTGCTGTCCTGCTTCGCTCCCAGCTCTGGGGCACCTCACAGCATGGCTGCTCCCCACAGAAGCCAAAGGAGCCTGGCTTGGAGGGTTAAGATTCCAGCACATCTTCCTGTACAGGAAATATCAGTGAATGCCCCACTGGAGCAGGAGTTGTGCCCCACTGCCTGGCCTGGGAGTGCATCCAGACCGCTCTGCAGATCACTCGTAACGTGCCCTGAGCCCACACTTAATCTTTCTGCCTGGGAAATTAGGCAGAAAATGCTCCGATTGAGTGTGAAGGCCTCCGCTGTAATATGGAGCACGCGGATGACATGCACTCCTCGTCAGAGGGAGATGAAAGCTTTTAGAGCTGGTGAGCACCAGCAAAATCTATGAAAATCCTTTTTTTTTTTTTTTTTGTCAGGAGTGGTGGATGCACAGGCAGATGAAAGGCAGAAGACAAAATTAGCCCGTATGCAAGAGAGGGAGGGAGAATCAGAAAGAGGAGCATTTCTTAGAGGGCTCTTGGCAGGGAGGTGACTCAAAGGGGGGGGGGGGGGGGGGGTCATGTATCCATGTAATTGTGTGTGCAAGAGAGCGGCCTCCTGTGAGTGCTGCTGGCTGTGCTCTCATGGGGGAGCACTGGGGCTGATGGTTTTGGAAGCACACGATGAGGTTTTGGTTTCTCCCCTCTTTGCTGCAGTGAGACCCTCACCCCTGCCCCCAGTATGAGGAAGCAGTGCACCCAGCTGAATTATTGGTACATACTGATTTATACATAACACAGCTGTGACCCGCTGGGAGGGGGGTTTTCTGCAGACAGCTCCAGTTCTACTCCTGAGTATCACTCCTCTTGCAGGAGGGTGATGCTGTCACTCTGGCTGGTCCTGTCGAGTCTTGGGGCACCAAAAATGAGAAGGGGAGGTTTAGGTTGGATATTAGGAGGAAGTTTTTCACTCAGAGGGTGGTGATGTGCTGGAACAGGTTGCCCAAGGAGGCTGTGGATGCCCCATCTCTGCAGGCATTCAAGACCAGGCTGGATGTGGCTCTGGGCAGCCTGGGCTGCTGGTTGGCGACCTGCACACAGCAGGAGGTTGGAACTGGATGAGCACTGTGGGCCTTTTCAATCCAGGCCATTCTATGGTTTTATGATTCTATGATATTGGACCTAAGAGAGTTGAGAAATGCTCTCAGGTACCTGGGTTCACTCTTTGGTTGTCTGTGTGCAGCCAGAAGTTGGATGTGATGATCCTCATGGCTCCCTCAGGGTGTTCTGTGACCTTCTCTGCAGTCCTTGCTGCACATGGGCACGGGCTGCCTTCCAGTTGGGTATTAGGAACAACTTCTTCCAAAGAGTGGTGATGCATTGGCACAGCTGCCCAGAGAGTGGTGGGATCACCAACCCTGGATGTGTTCCAGAACTGTGGGGCTGTGGCACGGAGGGATGCAGTCAGGGGGCATGGTGGGGTGGGCTGGGGTTGGACTGGGGATCTGAGAGTTCTTCCCCAACCTTCATAACTCTGTGATTCTACGATCAGCACAGACACAGTTGTTAGACCAAAGGGAGGACTCTGGGTATCTCAGGATGCTGCAGCAGCTTCATGCCCTACTGCTGAATGAGGATGCGCCTGGAGGGAGCCCTGGGGTTGGAGTGGGTGCAAAGGCCCTGCGGCTGCTGGAGGACACCAGGGCTGTTCCACAGTGCGGAGGCAGGAGAGCATCCCATTGTCCTCATCACGCTGTCCCAGGACCTGCAGCATCAGGAGCTCTCTTCTGTGGTGGTTCAACCCAAGCCTGACACAAGAGGTGCACTAACAGCAAACAGAATACCCCCTCTCCTTCCCTGCTTTGCTCAAAGTGCCTTTGAGTGGGTGCATGGCTTGGCTCCTCCTCGCCTCCCATCCTTCATGCACTCCATGGGGATGCTGGTGGTCCCTCGGCACTGTGGGTGATGATGGGAGACGTCCATGGAGCAGTGCATGTCCCCACACAGAGTGGGGCTGGCGGATGCACGAAGTGCAGAGTGCTGAATGGTGCAAATAAATAACTCTGCCATGAGAAACCAGCCCTGGCCACAGCCTCCAGAGCAGCTGCCTGTGATTCCCGGCTGCAGCCCCGCTCCCTGGTCAGCCCTTCCTCCAGGAATCCCCAGCCCAGCGGAGATGCAGCCCTTCCCTCCTCCATCCCTCCGCATGCTCCCAACTGCCTTTCACCGGCAGAATAATTAGAAACCTAATTCCTATTTCTCCCGCTCAGCTAATTGTCTGTGGACGATTTGATTGTAAGAGCACCCAGTGATGCAGAATAACCACCTCATTGCTGCTAGACATTGCCTTTGCAATTAGCGCTATTGATTGCGCGGCTCTGTTCTCTCACCTGCCGGCTCCCGGGGGATGAGGCTCTCACCTGGCCGCCCTCCTCGTGCTGTGCTGGGGCCGTGTGCCCCTCTCCCAGCTCTGCACCTGGTCCCCTGCAGCCCACGGAGGGGCTCTGCTTATATGTGGGTCACATATAGGGGCACACGGGACGGTCCTCCCAAGAACGCCAAGGAGCTCCAGCGGAGGATGGAGAGCTTCTCTTCTCCTGCTGGAAGCTCTGTCTGGATAGAGGATGGAGAGGGCTTTTTTTCTTTCTTTCTTTCTCGTTTTTCCCAAAAATAAAATAATAAAAAATCAGGTTTCACAGCACCAAAAAGTTCTGGAAGGGAATGTCAGCTCTTCTGAATGGTTTGGAGGGAAAAAAAAAAAAAAAAGCACACCCAAAAGATCAAAACATTTCATTTCAGCACTTTGAGACTGAAATGTTTTGATTATTATTTTTTTTTTTTCCTCCTCTTCCAAATGAGTTTGTTTCAAAGTTTCCCTTAATTTCATTTCTCCAAACATAAAAGAAAAAAAAAGAAAATAGAAGGGCTGTGAAATGGCTGCAGTTGGAAGGAGCCGCCTTGGCTCGGCCACAACAAAACCTTTGGTTTCACCCCAAGGTTCTCCCCCTTCCCTCAGTGATTTCCATTCCCAGGCCAGATCCCAGGGACACGCTGTGTGCTCTCCCAGCTGTGGGCAGGTCACAGACCCACTGCTGTGGGGCTGTGTGTTGGAAGCAGCAGACCCTTCCATTGGATCCATTGGGATCTGAGTGCCCCAGCACGGCTCTGTGCTGCACACCTGCTGGTCTGGGAGCTGGGCTGGGCGCTGTTTGGGGACAGCAAGGGCTGTGCTGTGGTGAGCTCTGTGCACACGCAGGGCAAGGCAGGACCCCCTGTCACACTGGTGGTGAGCAGTGGTGATAGGGGTCTGCATGGAGGGAGGAGATGCTCTGCTTGGAGCAACCTGCGTGCTGCCAGCTCCAGGCCCGGCAGGTTTGGGCTCTGCAATCCAGATGGCTGCGAGAGCGAGGAGCTTTCCAGAGCAAGAGGAAATGGGTGTAAATAGCAGACTGTGCAGCTAATTGCACCCACACCAGATTTCAGTCCCTGCAGAATGGGAACAGCCAAAGCGCTCCCTCCCGTCCTGCTGCCTCACAGAGCCTGGCAGCTGCAGGTCCCCACCGAGCTGCTTCCCATTGCTTTGCACCCTGGGGACAGAGGGCACTCCCATAGGGAGCACTGAGATGCCCCAAGCTCCTGTCACCAGGAATTCCTGTTGGAGGATCCCTGCGGCCATTACCCTCACTCGCCCTGTGGCACGGAGGTGAGATGGGTGTCCCAGCAGCAGGGCAGCTCCTGGGAGCAGAGAGGTGCCGGGGAGGAGGAATTACTGTCCAGATCTATAAAGCACTTGGTCCCAATTATTATAATGCACTGATTAGGGGAACTCAATAGTTCTGCTGGCGGTTAATGGCGGTAATTACCCAGACATGACTACAGTGGCAATATTAATAACTCCGGGCCATTAGTACCGTGAGCAACGAGCAGAGCACACATCCACGAGCCTCCATCCCTCTGCTGCAAGGCCGTGCTCAGGGACGGGGGCAGCACCAGGACCCCCCTGCAGACCCAGCCTCGCTCCACGCACCGCAAGGACCTTCCCTCTCCCTCCCTCTGCCACAGCTCTGGTGATGGGAGTGCAGAGCATCACAGTCCTCAGCAGCCGGAGACGCTCCATCACGCAGGTGACGATCCTCTCACCTGCTGCCAATTCCGTGGCTGCTGCAGCGTGACGCCTGGGGATGCGGGTGAGCACAGGGCAGCCCCTGGGCCAGCCCTGCAAACGCTGCTGGAGGCTCAAAGGAGGCAGATGAAATAATTTCTGGTTATTTTCCATTGCAGATTTTGTGCAGAAATCGTTTTTTTTTTTTGTTGTTGTTGTTGTTGTTTCCTTGCACTGCCATCAGATTTCCCCCTCTCTGCCAAATCCTTGCCTTTCATAAATGAAAAACCCCAAACAAAAGCTGTCAGGACAGAAGACAGTGAAGATGCCTGGTGTTCCAGCATGATTTTCCTAAGCAGGATCAGAAACATTACCCTGAGAATTTCCAGCTTCGTGGTTTCTGTAAAAAAACAAAAAAACAAAAAAACAAAAAAACAAAAAAAACCAAAAAAACCCAACCCAAAAAACACCAAAACAAGGAAAATTTTCCCCAGGTCAGTGTTCTGCAGAAGCCACTCAGTGAGTGCCCGATGCTTGGACATAATTACACAGTGATTAAGCTGTCTGCGGTGGATTCATTCCAGATGCCAGAGGACACCACCCTTCACCCATCATGTCCCACAGTCACACGTCCTGCTGGGTTCTGCTGCAGGGCTGAGTGCAGCTTGCATGGAGCCTCAGGGCCCTCTCCCTCCTTCCCTTTCATTTCTGGGTCAGCCCATTGCAAGCTCGGGGGGCGGCCCCACTGTGTGTGCCCCCAAACCAAGCTTGTTTCAGAGCTGGAGTGGGGTGTGAAGGTGGGAGCTGTGAGGCTGTCCCTCCTCTTCGTGCACCAGGGATGCTGTGAACAGCACATCTTTGTGAGCTCTGCTCCCTCGCCACCACCTCCACTCAGACCCTGTGGCTGGGAAAGGGCCGGGTCATTTTATGATCAATAATCACATTGGTAGTTGTTCTTGTCAAGAGAAGGTTAATTGCACCTCCTGCCTCAGGGCACCAACTGGTCACCGTGGGGGTCGGAAAGGAATCCACAGAGCTGCAGGACTCTGGGATTCACCAGCACCAGACACCCCCACCCCTTTTCTTCTCCCCCCAGCGTTTGTAGCCTGTGCCCATGGCCTCAGCGCCAGCCTTGCGCGTGACCTACTTACACACACAGCTCCACTTCTTGCCTTTTCTCTCCCAAACAATGCTGCCACCCGAGCTGCTGTGCAGTGTGCTCTGAGCACAGTCAGAGTGGCTCTTGCAGAGCCTTTCCCTGAGCCTGCATGGCACATGCAGGTGCATCTCCTGAGAAGGCATTACCCAGCAGCGTGGCACCTGCTGGTGCATCGCTCACTGGGGCTTCATCCATCAGTGCATCACATGAAGATGCAGCACCAGCTAGTGTAATATCCACCAGTGCAGCACCCACTGATGCAGCATCCGTCAGTGCATCACATGATGGTACAGCATGCATCAGTGCAGCATCCATCAGTGCATCACTAGACAGTAAATATCTCCCAGTGCAGTATTCACAAGTGCAGCACCCATCTGTGCATGGACTGATGGTAGAACCCACCAGTGCAGCATATGTTCCAGTGCACCACTGGTGCAGCATCCATCAGTGCATCACTGGACAGTGCAGTATCACCCAGTGCAGTATTCACAAGTGCAGCACCCATCAGTGCACAACTTGATGGTGCAGCACCTGCTAGTGGAATATCCACCAGGGCAGCACCCATCAGTGAATCACATGATGGTGCAGCCCCCATAAAGTTAATATCCACCGGTGTAACACCCATCAGTGCAGCATCGCTGGGCAGTTCAATATCCCCAAGTGCAATATTCACCAGTGCAGCACCCGTCAGTGCACAGTCTGTTGGTGCAGCACCCATCAGTGCAGCACGTTCCAGTGCATCAAACTCACTGGTGTAGCACCTGCTGATGCAGCACCCATCAGTGCAACACACGATGTTGCAGCACCCATATGCATCATATCCACCAGTGCAGCATCCACTGGTGCATCACACGGTGGTGCAGCACCATCAGTGCACCAGCAGACGGTGCAATGCACACCAGTGCAGCATCCCTCTACGCATCACCTGATGGTGCAGCACCCACCAGCACCACATCCACCAGCTGGATGCATTACCTCCTGCTGCAGGGCAACTCCCACCAGCACAGTGAGTGCAGAGCTGCCAAGAGGAGAAGCAGTGCCCTCCTTTCTCTTGCTTGCATCGGCAGCAATACCATGTGGATGTGTTTGCAGGACCAGGCTTGCCTTGTGGGGATGTGCTGGCTCCTGACCTCTGCTCGTCAGAACAGCGATGTAATGAGGGGCTGTGTGTGAATGAAGGCAGAGACCTTTGAGCGCTGAGTCCACTCCATCGTCCCCCACCTGCAGCCCCTCCGTGGGGCAGGATGCGGCCGCCCCTCATGGCTCCACACCGCACAGCCGCAAACGGAGCGCTGACAGGGGCTGTAAATTGTCAGGCCCCGTAAAGCATTTAATGATTTTGAATTTATCTGCATCGATAAATACATGACAAGGTAACAGTCAAATAAATACCCATTAGTGCACATGCTCTCTCTCTCTCTCTTTTTTTTTTTTAATTACGGGCGCGGGTGTAACCAATCATTTTCTGCTAAGCAAGCGCTCCAGGAAATCTTCATTAGTGGCCGGTTGTGGCGAGTTGGGCCTGGGGAGGAGCAGGGAGCACCGGGCAGCTCCAGCATCCAGAGGGGTCAGAAAATAAATGAGGAGCAGTGCGGGCAGGGCTGGATGTGGGGCAGCCGCAGAGCATCCTCCTGGCACGGCTGTACGACAGAGAGCAAAAGACAAAAGGCAAAACGCAAAGCGCGCCTCCAGGCCGGAGCAGCCGAGCTGCCCTAACAGGGCGTGAGTCAGCAGAGGAGTGGGGCTGAGGGCTGTGCCATAGCAGCACCCCTTGCCTTCATCTTCCCTCAGCATGGCAACAATCAGCTCTGTCGCTCTCCCCGGTTCCCACCTGGTGATGTTTCTCCATCAGAGCAGCTTTCCAAATCTGGGAACGCAGCGATCCTGAGGATTTTTTCCCTTCTTTCCTTTTTTTTTTTTCTTTTTTTTTTCCAGTGGGGAAGTGTCAAATAAAATGATTTCAACTTTCACATTTTGTTTCAATAACGTTGGAAAGATCCTTCCCAATGAGAGACGAGCATTTCAGCTTGACATTATCATTTGGTTTCATTCCATTTGGGCTTTTACATTATCGCATTACTCCAAATCTACATTTCTATTCCCTCTAACGTTTTGCTGTTTAATGATTCAGCGGCGTCAAAACACTTTGAGATTTCTTGGTGGAATTTATTCCCCCCCCCCTCCTTCCCCCCTCCCAAATCCATGCATTGGAGTCAAGGCTGAATGGGAAAGGTGCTGGCTTCCACGGAGTGCTGCCACCTGGGGACACCTCACGCTACGCTGGTGGCAGAGGACACCGAAGTGACTGCTCTGCACAGCTCCATCCCGTCGCACTGCATGCTCTGCACTCTGCAGACAGCCCATCCCCTCCCACAGCGGGTGCTCGGGGTGCCCTGCTGTCTGTGTGCCACCTGCTCCCGCACACAGCCTGCCAGGCTCCTGTCTCTCTCTCCTCTGCATTGCTGTTGTGAGTAGGGCAGATTAAAAGCTGCTTTAATGGATATTTATGATCCCCATCACGGCCCTTTTGCTGCCTGTCCTCTTGCATTACAGCGGCACTGCTGCCGCGTGCCCTCCTGGCGGATGGAGGTGCTGGAGCTATCAGCATCCCCCCAGCACCCCAAACTAATGGGCATCCCCTGCTCCAGTGGGGTCTCTGCACACCTGCCCCATTGATCTCCTGGGAGAACCACCAGAAGCGATGTGTTTTGAGTCCAGATGGGGAAACTGAGGGCCATGTGTGTGCCCACAGCCTAGGAGATGTGCATGGGAGCCTTGGTGCGTGTCCTGGTGCTGGGGCAGTTCATGGGGGGCTGCCAGTGCATCTGTTTAGCAAAGCTGTGGATGGTGTCTGAGTGTGGCACTGGGGGCAGTGCCATGGAGAGGGGGGAACGGGTTAGCCCCAAGAGTAAATGCTAAAGCTGTGGGAAACGACATTCACCGAGCACAGCTGGCTGCTTTTGGATGCTGGCAGCACTCTCGGACTACATGGGAAACCCTAATTGAATCCCCTGCCTCGCTCTCACCAGCTCTAAATGAAACTCCCCCAGGACAGCATATTAAACTTGACCTGTGCACCACCTCAGTGATGAACATCAGAGGAGGCGGAATTAAAGGTCTGTGGAGGGCAGTGCAGGGAGGGGGCTGGCAAGGCTGGCCCAGCAGCAGCGTGGCACCTCTGCCCACCACCGAGGGAAACCCATGTCCTCCTTCCCCAGCTGGATGCTGATGTGAAAGGCAAAAAATCCCTTCTGAGGCTTCAGGGCAGAGCAGGCAGCTCGTTTGCTTTTCTGCAGCACGGATGCTGCTGCTGGGTTTGCAGTGCCTCGCTGCCCATGGGAATGTGGGGCTTTGCAAACAGTGGAGACAGAAGTGGGGCTTGCACGGGCTGGGAGCTCAGCCTGCACAGGGCGTTGCACAGGGCTCCCTTGTTGCAAGCTGGCTACTCTGGGGCCTCACGTTCAGCTGTGCCTGGGTTGCATCCAGCCCATGTGCTGGGAGCTGAGCTATGCTGCATGAGGAGGGGTCCATCAGGGGGCGGAAACCTCATCCCTGGTCCTGCTCTCTTCACCAGCGCTGAAGGAGCACATCGGCACCGTGCAGCCCATCAGCGAGCAGGAGGCACCGGCGGCGCCTGCAGCTTTCAAGAACTGACAGGCTCGTGAGAATGAAAAGTTCAAAACCAGTGCTTGGGACGTGTAAGTGTCTGCGCAGCTAACAGCCAGCCGGGTCGGGGCCGGTGTGCGGGACCGTCTCCTCCCACACGGAAAAGGTCACCCTTCAGCAGCGGGAGTCACCCGGAGCGCCCGGGGGGACGCAGCTCCCGTTGCTCTTAATGAGGTGACCTTCGCCGCCGTGGACACACGCTGCTCTCCCTGAAGAGTCGACAGGTCGCATTAAGCAGACGCGGCGCTCTGCTCCGTCTCCGTCTGTCTGAGGTCGGAACGCACGGCGGACGAAGCTGAAACGAAGGCGTCGCGTGCTGGCCCTCCTCCCTCCCTCCCTCCCTCATTATTTCGCAGCCTGGCGAGCTCAGCGCAGGGCTTTGCAGTATGTGTGTGTGTTGCAGTTAGGATTGGGCTCCAAATTGCCAGCTCTGAGGGGAAGCCTTTGCCACGCTGTGCACCACAGCCATGCTGAGAATGGATCCTCGTGGCAGCGGGAGCTCAGTTGTCCCTGGAATCACTGCATTCTGCTCTTCTGTCCCAGCTCCAGCCTCTGTCTCTGAAGTATGGGGCTCCTATCCTGGCTGCTCCCCAGTCTGAGTGCCTCGTGTTGGATCTCTCCATCCCAACAGGGCAGTGCTGACCCTTCTTCATCCAGCAGTGCCAGCCTCTCCAAACATGGTGACCCTTTGCAGGACATCCTTTATAGGACGTTCATGCAGCCTTCAATGCTGTGTCTGTGCTCCTCAGGATGGGAACAGATGGCAGTGATGTTGAGTGGTGTTAGGGGAATATTATGGGACATGGCAAGGAGAGCACTAGGCACACTGGGAACCTGTCTGGGCAGATCCTAGGTGAATCCTCATTATCATGGATGGATAATGGATAATGGAAGCATGGATAATGGAAGATAAAAGTGAGACAGGAGCATCAAAGCTGATTAGATTTGATGATCCTTAGGGGTCCCTTCCAGCTCCGCATACTCATTGATTCTGCAAAGTTTTGAGCTTGGGTTCCTGCCTCTAATTTTGGGCAGAGACCTCTCAGCATGAGTCTGCATGGAGAGGATTCAGGTCTGAGCATGTCTTTTGCAAGGGAGACAGAGATCTGCATCTTCAGTGACAACACGGGGACATTTAGACCTTGTGCAGGTTTAGAAACTGGTAACAAGCTGCTCTGGAGTCACGGAATGCAGGAGCTATTTTGGTCCCTTTGCTAGCACGTCCCCAAAGGCTCAGGGCAGAGCTCTGCAGCCAGGCAGCCTCCAGCCAAACCAGAGACACAGCTGCAGCAGCAGAACGGAGCCAAGGGGCGGCTGAGGGCAGGGAGTGAGGCTGGGAGCAGACAGGGGCCGGTGCCCCGGAGCAGCTCGTGTCACACTGGTACATGCTTTGCTGTGGGCACATCTCACTGAGGGCTCTCCCATGAGCTTCAGCCCACTGCGCTGCGATCAGACCTGTGCTGGAGGCCACGCTCCAGCAAGGAGAGACCTGGGGAGCTGCTGGAGCTGCTGATGTGCAAGCACAGAGTGCAGCCAAGCACGGGGTGCTATTATGCTGGTGTCCCTGCAGCAGCAATTTCATCAGATAAATTTATCCTGCTGCAGATTCTCCCCCCAGCGGGTCACCACATCTTCTCAATAGAGTAATGCTATTTCTCAGGGTGGAAACACTGAGCTTGTGGAGTCTGGGACTGGAAAATGGAGTCCTCACTTCTATGGGTACATTAGTGGAGCCTTTGGGCTCTGCCAAGCTGAAATCCTCACAGAGACGAGTGATGGATGGGAACAGCAGCCCCACACCACCCTGCATGGCTGAGGGGCTCTCCCACCAGGAGGAGAAATCCGTGACAATTCCTCAGACAGGAGGTGAATCTGAAACCACCCATGCCAACCTGCGGGGCTCCACACACAGCCAGGCAGGCAGTTTGCTTTGCAAACGTGCACAGTGTGTGGCCAACCTCCCAGGGCATCCCCTGAGCAGAGAACACGAAGCCTGGTCTGCAATCTTGGTTTGCAGAGAGAGGGCCATGCCGTGGCACAGTCAAACTGCAGGGGCCCATGGGGCACTTGCATTGGCATTACCCAGATGTCATCCAGCAGAAAGCAGCCTGCTGTGGGCTGCAGTGCTCATCTGCCAGATGCAAAGGGGAAGCAGAGAGACCCTCAGGGCTGCCCTGCACAGATCTGCGCAAGCAGTGCAACTCCCCAACCTCCCCCCTTGCTGACCATCCTGTAACTCACTGCCAACACACAGGTTTTCATCTATAAGCCTCCATAAGGGTGTTCTGTCTCCAGAGCTTCGTTTAAAATTTTCCCTTCTTACAAATGCTGGCTGCTGGGCAGAGGTGCCCTCTATTGGAACAGATTCTTCTGGGGGAGGGAAGAGCCCCAGAAAGCGCAGCATGGAGTCATTGCAGTTGCCCTGACCTGCACAGCCCCCCCAGTCCCATGGCATGGCTCATCCCATGCAGCACAGAGCTCTCTGCTTGGGAAAAGCCACCCCTCCCCACTCGGCCATATGCCCACCATGTGTGCTCCATCTCCACATCCCAACACATCCCGACCTCAGCTCCATCTCCCTCCAATCCCCCTACATCCCTCATTCCAGGCCCCATTTCCTCCCTCATCCCCATGGAAGGGGCTGCTCATCCTTACGTGGGGCAAGATGTGTTTGGTGGCTCAGTCACAAGGAAGCAGCTGTAGGAAGCCATATCATAACATCACCCCATAAGAGCAGGGGCAGGGACGTCCCCCTGGGGCTCAGCAAGCTGCTCTGTGCTTCTCCTGCAACAGCAGCCAGGGCTGAGATGAAAAGGACTGGGAGTAAAGCAGCCGGGTGTGCTGTGGCGTTACCTCCCAAGGGGATGGATAGCAGCGTGGGTGAGGAGAGGCAAGAGACTGCAGCAGCAGCCAGAGCAAATGGTTCTTTATTTTATCTCTGGGATAAAAAGGAATACGGAAACCAGGTTCCTAAGACGAGGTGCCTTCATCTCGCTGCGCAGCGTTTGATCATTTCAGATGTTTTACAAGAAGATGTATGGCTGAATTATCATTAGAGGAGGCGATGGAGCTGAAGAGTAACAGGGAACTTCCCCCATGGTGACCTGGCCTCATGTTGGAAGCAGCAGAGCAGCAAAGCCCAGGAGGCAGCGCAGTGCTGGGATGGGGACCAGGAGGGCCAAGGGTCCATGAGAGCAGCTGCTTCCAGCTCTCCGTCTGCACAGGGAAGGGAGCACACGTGGAGCCTTCAAACTCAGTAAAACCACTGTGGTGGGGTGTGTGTGTGTGTGTTGGGGTTCTGGGGACAACGTGCTCCCAATGGGGGATCCCACTCGTGGGCGAGCTCCAGAGCAGCAGCATGTGGCAGTGAGGACAAAGGGATCTTGGAGCCAAGGATCCCAGGGCTGGGAGCGCTGGCATCCCACTCAGAGCAGGAATTCTCGCCTTTTTTTTCCACATCAGTACCCCTAATCATCCATCCATCACCCATCCCTTCTGTCCTGAGTCCTCCAGCAGGTGTGAGGATGGATGGCATGCCTGAAATTGCCAAAGCCTGCTCTGTGTGCATGCTCGCTTAGCAATAGAGCAAGTGCCATTTCCAGAGCCTCATTAGTATTTGCATTGTTGCATGGCTGTCTAAGAGAAGTAGCAGCTAAGTGAGCCAGTCAGATCTTGCTAATTTGCATGTTAATGAAGCCCAGAGAACACAGCTTAAAGAGACTGGCAAGTAGACTTCCAATTGATAGATCTATACATGCAGCCTGTATATGCTTTAGAGACACAGCAAACACTGTAGGCAGACACCCAGATGGCTGGAGAGACAGACAAACAGATGGCTACGTACAGACGTGCGGGATGTGGGGAAAAGCTTTGTGGAGAGGGGTGGGATGGAGCACTGGGAACAGGGGAAGGACAGACAGACAGATAGATAAATAGATAGATAGATAGATAACTGGGAGTGGACAGATGACTCAAGGATTGCGAATATGATTGGAAATAAGAATATTTCCATGCTATTTTTTTTTTAAAGGTTGTGCATAATTGCATGCGGAGCACAGATCCCAACGGGGCTGCATTTACATCTCTGCATTGAAAGATGTGCCCTGTGGCACTGCAGAGGATGACATACAGACAGATGGGGCACGGGGGGTGGGCAGGTGGATACTGTCCAGCTCTGATGTGGAAGGAACCTGCCTGGGGTGCAGGGACTGCATGCCTTAATCATCCGCTGGAGGGTTGGAGGGGTTGCAAACAGGGGATGGTTTTAAACTAAAAGAGAGGAGATTGAGGTTAGATGTGAGGGGAAATGTCTCCTTCAGAGAGCAGCCTGATCTGCTGGCTGGCAATCAGTCCATAGCAAGGGTTGGAACTGGGTGGGTGTTGGGCTTTAAGGCCCCTTCCAACCCAACCATGCCATGATTTGTGATTCTGTGATTCTGTGATGCTATGCTTGTGATCTTCCCAACGCTGGGATTCAGTGTGAAGGAGGGTGGAGGAGATCCCAGCACCGAGCACTGGTGTTCCAACCATGACATCTTGCATCCCACAGCTGCACCCCCAAAGGGCAGCACCTCCAGCACCTCTCCTTGGTTGGATGAATGGGACAGCGCTGGATGTGGAGGGAGATCACATTTTCCTACCAACCACAAATCAGTGGTGCTGATGTCGCTTGCCCAGGGAGCCCAGGAGGAGAAGGAGGGCAGCAGGACGGGGTGGCAGGCAGGGCTGGCACACAGCCCCGCAGTGGAGCTGCCAGCTCTCACACAGCTCTGATGTCTGCTGCGTCACTCAGCACAGCCGGGGCCCGCCATGCCCATTAACCCCAGCGCTGGTGCAGATCCGCCCTGCGCCCTGGCAGCCCCTGCAGAGTGGCAGGCAGCCCTGAAATGGGGAGCACAGGCACGAATTGCAGATTCCCCACCCTGAATCGTACGCATCCCCGATGAGCATCCCAGAACTGATGGGGATTGGGGACAGCAGCAGCTCATCCTGCTCGCAGCACTCTGAGCTCAGATCCTCCTTGCACGCCGGGTCCACCCAGCCCCTCCTCATTACTGTCTGCAAAGTGCTTTGAAATCTCCAGCTGCAGGAGCCTATAGACAGGCAGAGCATTATTAATTCATGGCAATGATTGTCTCGGCGCCCTCGGCTTCTCCTCGCCGTTCTCACACCCCGTGCTCCTCAGGGCTTGAGGGAGACCCAGACACAAAATCCCCCGAGCTATCAGGGCCACGGTGTTTAATTGAGGCGATGCCTTGATGGCCTGTGCCTGTTTGCAGGGGAGACTTGCATGTAAGGAAGCGTGGAGCTGGTGCAGCTGTGGGAACGCAGCACGGGGTAATGGCCCAATGGCACCGTGCAGGAATAGGGCGGGTGGGATCGCTATGCTCAAAGTGATCCTCCCTGCCTTCTTCATTTGGAGCTGCTCAAAGGCTCCCTGGCAGTTTTCTTCTCTTTCCCCCGTCCTAAAATTTTGTGGAGAAAGCTTCCAGCTCACTGCCTGCCTGATTGCAGGTCATCACACTGGGAATCTCCATTCAGCCCTGTCTGAGATGTAGCAGTCTTGCTTCCATCCCACGGGATGGAGGAGGATGAACTCCTGCCTGGTTTTCCCATCTGAAGAAGGACTTCACCCAACCCCATGACCATGCCTACCTTCCCCTGGGGTGCATGAGACCTTGCTTACATCCTGACACTTGTTCCTGCCACATGGGGTTTGCACCTGAACAAACACAAGTGCGATGTGCCTTGCAAATTGAGGCTGGGGTTCTCCTACAGACCAGGGCATAGATCAGTCACACAGCACAGCTCAGGCATCCTGATGCCTATGCCTGGTGGGAGACTTGAGCATCCCACCAGTGGAGCCAGCCTTTCAGGTACAAGTGGCTCTAATTATTAATTAGCTGAGGGTTTGTAATGTGTTAGTATGGCTTTCTTGCTGCTATGACACACTGGCAAAGAGCAGCAGGGAGGGCTCAGCACTCCTCTTGCTCACATATGTGCAAGAATTGCTGTGCAAGAGTGAGTGATCTCCAGAGCCTGTGAGCTCTTGTCCCATGCTGGCATGGGGACAAAGCTGTAAGGTATCCTGCAGTGTTTGCAAGCGTTGGCTCAGCCCTGCTCAGAACCAGCATCAACCTGCACTGGCTTCAGTGCATACAGGATGTCGTGGTCATGTCATGCCTGCCCTGGGGTTTTTCCAGGGAGAGATGGCATGGGGGCACATGAAGGAGCTGGCACCCATAACCCCCATCCTGGCTCTGATTCAGAGGTGGGCAAAGAGGAGGAAGCCTGCTGCCAGCCATGATCCCATCCCATCTCCATTCCATCCCATCTCATCTATTCCCATCTCCATCTATTCCCATCTCCATCCCACCCCATCCCATCCCATCCCATCCCATTTATTCCCATCTCCATCTCATCCCATCCCATCCCATCCCATCCCATCCCATCCCATCCCATCCCATCCCATCCCATCCCACCCCATCTCATCCCATCCCATCCCATCCCATCCCATCCCATCCCATCCCATCCCATCCCATCCCATCCCATCCCATCTCATCCAATCTCATTCCATCCAATCTCATCCCCATCCCCATCCCCATCCGATCCTATTTCATCCCATCCCATCCCATCCCATCCCATCCCATCCCATCCCATCCCATCCCATCCCATCCCATCCCATCCCATCCCATCCCATCCCATCCCATCCCCAGCCATATCCCCATTCCACCCCATCCTGCCCCCTGGCTGGGCTGCCCATGCCGCTGACTCAGCGTGTTGGGCTGCTGGCACGGCCAGCGGAGGGAAGGGTTAAGTGCAATGGGGAGGCTCTGACATTTTGCTAATGTGCTGTGTTAATTGATTCGCTCATTTCCATTTGTTCCTGTTAAAGAGAGACAGATGAGAGTGGTCCTGCAGTGCAGCGACTTGGCAGGGAGCGTCTCCGCTGCGTGCAGATGTGCTCCTGACTCATTTATTACCATCAGGCCTCCGAGCTACCAGTGAGCCTGAGCATCGCGTGAGGCTGCTTTCTCCAAGCCTGGGAAAGAGCGGAGAGGCCGTCCCTAAATGTCCCTCCTGGGGCACGATGGGCTGCGGGTGCCTTTTCTCAGAGTGATTGCAGAGATGAGGCGCAGCTGGGGAAGGTGATGAGCTGCTGAAGTCGGGAGGAGAGCAGCAGTCAGCGCCCGGTGGGGAGCGATGGCAGCTACCAGAGAGGCTGTGGAGCCAGCCCAGGTGCCCCAGCCCAATGGCAGACTTACACCTGGCAGAGGCCATAGAGCAGAGCTCAGGGACTGCTCTCTGCCAGGCACTGCTCGTGTCCAAACGGCTGCTGGGATGTGGTGCCCATCGATACGCAGGGTGTTTGACCAAGCACTTATTTCTCCTGTTGAAAAGAAAATGCAATTATTAAAAAAAAAAAAAAAAAAGAAACAGCCCAACAAATTGCTTTGGGGGGAAGAGCTCAATTTCAGTCGAAACGTTTATTAAAAGTGCATTTGCTCTGAACCTTTTCACCGTTCAAAGAAAAATATCTCAATCCGAGTGTCATTCTTTGCTTCAAGTTCTGCACAGATGGAAACTTCTTCTCTGGGCTGCCGTGCCCAGCCCTGGTCCTATGGTGAGACTGCAGGGTGCTGGGTGGCAGAGGGGACCTCAATGGTCCATGTCCATACACAGGAGGTATCTTGGGCATCACTGCTTGTCAGAGGCTCTGGCAAGCAAACGCTTCACAGGGTGACTTGGATTTGAGCACATGCTGATGGCTCCTGTGTTGTCACTTTGTGATGCTGCTTATGGATAGTATCACTGGGATTGGGAATAAAGGTGCTCAACAAAAGCAAAGCAGAGAAAAGGATGCTCCAAGTTGAGCAGGTCCTCAGGGAGGAAGGAGTGTGAGCATGCTGAAGTGCTGCTTGGGAAGGACAGCAGGGCTCGGGCAGAGCTGCTTGCTTAGGGTTCAGACCAGAGCTGCTGCCTCTGGGAATCCACGGTGCTTCAGTAGGGACCACAGAGGCAGATTTTTCCCTATGCAGTGGCCATGTGGGTCCTATGCCCATGACCCCAACATCGTGTCCAGTGGTGTGAAGGGGAGGAGGCTCAGCCTGGATCACGTGGGGCCCCACCACCACCAACCTGCTCTTCTCCCACTGCCTCCCTGCTCTGAGCAAAACGCCAGCCCGTACCTCTCAGGCACCCTGCGCCTGGTGATGGAGCAGAGATATCCCCAGCAGAGCCCTTCCCTGTGCACGAGGTGGATCTGGGCACTACACCAAATGCAGGGGAAGAAGCAGCTCTGCTGCTCTTCCACCAAAGCCTCTCTGCCCCCTGAAGGCAGTGCAGCACAGCCCTTCCACCCCTAGCTGTTCTCCCAGGAGTCCCTATTCTCCTCCTGGGTCAGGCTCTTCCCTTGCCTTGCATTTCTGTTCCCAAAGTCACTTTAATCCAAGAGAAAGAATAATTGCTTCTTCCATTTAGCTAAAATGAAAGATCATAAACTTGCCCATCAGCCGCAGTAAGGTCGGGAACTGCCTGTAAACGGCAGAAGGCATTTATTGCTTCCAGAAGAGCAGATTTCACTCCCTCTTGTTTCTGCGTCCCCACCCTGATGCCTCCAGTGAGATGCACCAGAGCTGGGTGGATCCAGCAGGATGAATTGGCCAGAAGAGGAATTCATCGCTGCGTTGTTTTGTTTTTTTCTCTCAGGGCCAAGGATCCCCAGACAAGATCTGCTCTGTACGAAGCTGCAGCACTTGGGCCGTCCTCTCTGCATGACGTGCAGCAGGGCAGGGTCATCCCCTGGCAGCACGTTTGCTCCCTGCTGCAGGGATGGCTCTGTTTGCAAAGCGGGGCTCCAGCAAAACGTGGCTGCCACGCAGGGAATGCTCTGCCATAAGGATGCTGTGCTATAAAACAAATTTGTATTGAGATTCAGTGCTGACAAGAAGCAGCAGTGCTTGCTCCCAGCTTGGTTGGCCGGGGGAGGTCCGTGCTGCTGCTCTGTCTCACGAGGCCGGCTGGTAGGAAGTTACTCATTTTGAAAGGAAAGAAATGTGTGGATGCACGTTCCTTTGTTAGAATTTGTCATGAAATTACACGCAGCTTTGGGGGCTTATGCCTTTTTTTCTCTTGCATCTCAAACCTCCCTTTTCAAAGAGGAAAGGAATAAAGCGGTAGCAAACTCACAAGATAATTTTTGTCCTCATTTTTATGGGGGGGGAAGGGCGGAAGCCATAATCTATGCATCTGGGAGGAGGAGAAGGGATTGAAACTATTTGAAGTCGAGATGGAAGAATTTGGTCTCCCTGACTGTCGCCTGGGAGGTGTCACTTAATGACACAGTGGAGGGCAGTGAGCTCCTCCGTCCCACCCACAGAGAGCGGCGCTTTGTGCCAGACCCCAGGAAGAGAAAAGTGCTTGTGCAGCACGGCCCTGGGGACAGTGAGCGTCCAAGGGTTGGAAGAGGGACCCCAGGGAGGCAGACAACCCCTTACAGCCACACATCTGCCCCGCTTGGTGTGCCAATCTGGCAGTAAAACCAGATGTGTCCAGATGGGATTGGGAGATCCAAGGGAGAATGCTTCAGTCTGATTTCCTGAGGATGGCCGCAGGGAGGGAGAAATGCTCAGCACTGGTCCAGATTCCCCTGTGCTGTGTGTAGGGAGGGGGGTTGCCCTGATCTACTGGAGGCTCAAGGCTCAAATCCAGGCTGGATGTTGTTCTGGGCAGCCTGGTCTAGTGATTGGTGACCCTCCCCACGGCAGTGGGTTTGAAATTAGATGATCTTTGAGGTTCTTTTCAACCCATTCTATGTAAGGTGCAGCCCCTCTGTGCCAGAGTGAGATGTTTTGGATCTGTGCATGCTCCTGCCCTCAGCATACCCAGGCCAGGCTGTGCCAGGCTCCAGATTCACGCTGGGCTCAGCGCAGCATCCCACAGCACTGTCACCTCCTCCCCTGCCAGAGCTCAGGACTTGGCCCTGGCGAGCACATCTCTGCTCTTTGTCTGTCCCCGTCACGCCGAGGTCAGATGATCTGCATGATTCATGTGGCATGACTCCGCATCCGCCTGCTTCAGCATCGTAAGATGTCAGTTGCCGTGGCAACGCGATACAACACATCCTGGCACTGCTTGGGTGAGGTTCTCCAAGCTGGCAGGGTGGGGAGGTCGTTCTCCCCCCTCCTTCCCTGGGAAGCTCGTCATCCGGGCAGGGATACAGCAGGAGCCGCATTAACGAGGGTCTCCTGAGCTGACATCTGCCTCCCCACAACGGCCCTCCTGGCCAAGGACACAGCACCAGCCGTGTCCTGCTCCCAGGGCCCATCCTTGGAAGCTATGCTCATTCAGCTGGGGGTCCTTCATTCAGCTGCTGTGTCCCTGGCTGACCCCGGAGCTGGGGAGCCCGGTGCTCACCACGGCCCGAGCCGTCATCGTGCGTGTCAGTGAGATGCTGGCTGATTTAGAGCTCCTCCTGGGTGCTGTCATTTCCTGGGCAAAAAGCCCTCGGGCTGATGCTGAAATCTCTGTTTCATGAGAAAGGATGGCTGTCTTTCTATAGCTCTGCTTGCAGGAGATATGAGGCCCTATATGGGGAAGTTGTCCTCCCCCAGCAGCTCTCCTGAGCCCATAAAGTGTGTTTGTCCCACCAAAGGCCCCACTTGAACATCAGGCAGGCTCTGGCATGGTGTGCACTCCATCTGCAACGAGACAGAACAGGTGGGACATGGAGCCTTCAGCATGGGAGCTTCTGTTCCCACAAAGTGAGGGGTGGGGGAGCACATGGAGCACAGAGGGGCAATAGCCAGCCCAGAGGCTGCTCCATGCATTCCCACCCCTGCCTGTACCCCCACCAATTGGGACTGGTCTCAGCTGTTCCAAGAGGCGGATGCTCTGTGGACAAGCAGGTGCTGGGGCTGCCCAATGCTGTCAGAGCAGGAGAGCAGCAGCCACCACCTCTGCTCCCCCCAGACCCTTCACTGCTTGTCCCAAAGGGAGGAGTGGCAAAGTGGAGAGATGCCCGTGTCCCTCAGCAAGTGGTGCCATCCCTGAGTGACCAAACTGAGATGCACCTCCTATATCTCCTCCCCAGAAAAGATCCTGGACAATGCCTTAGGGGCATTCAAGCCCAGATTGGGTGCAGCCCTGGGCAGCTTGAAGTGGTGGGGGGCAACCTAAGCCATTCAATGGTTCTATGATCCCAACCCATTTCCTCAAGGTGCTGCCCCTCTGGGCACAGGATGGGGGTCCTGAAGGTAATGCTGGGCATCACTGCCCAGCAGCAATGGCTGTGCCAGTCACCACTGTCCTCCTGGAGTGGAGGTTAGTGGGTGAATCTATGTATAGACCCCCTGGAGCAGAGCAGTCAGCTCCCTGGAGTAAAGAGCAACAGAAAATGCCAAACGTATGGAGGATGAGCATCTGCTTCTGCAGTCCCTGTTAGCACCCAGGCTGCCTGGGTTCACAGGTCCCTTTTTAGCACTTTTCTCTGTGGTGCTGACAGACATGCCAGCCTGAGAGACATACAGGGCTGCTGGGGAGCCAGGAATGGGGCTTGGGATGAGGGCTGGTGGCCCTACACTTCTCCATTGGCTCTACACACAGCCCTGCTGCTCCCATGGCTTTGGACCTTGTCTCTGGTTGATCCTGCATCCAGGCGAAGGTAATATGAACATCCCACAGTGCAGGATGTGTGGTTGGGGCCATGCACAGATCAGATCACAGCCAGCAAGAAGCACGTGTGCTGCCCAACTCTGCAAGGTTGGCACATGGAGAGCCCTGCACTGGGCAGAGGCAGTGTACAAAGGACATCTGTCCATCTGCTCTCCCTATCCCTGCCTCTCCTGCACACCCAGAGGTACGCAGGCTCTCCAGCAGCCTCTTGCCAGGAGTGCTGCAGCCAAACAGAGCTTCCAGGCTGTTCTCCTGGGGGAACCTGGCATGCAGGAGACAGCCTGCCACATCTCATCCACTGCTTTTCCATGGCCACGGGATACTTTTGGTCTGCTCTGGTGCTGGGAACCGTGCCTGTAGCAGGGGGGTTGGAATTTGATGATCCTTGAGGTTACTTTCAACCCAAGCCATTCTATGATTCTATGATTCTATGATTCCATGGTTCCATGATTCTATGATTCTATGATTCTATGATTCTATGATTCTATGATTCTGTGATTCACAGCAGGAGGGATACTTCTTCATGGGCTGAGAATTATGGGACCATAGGGACGGTGTTCTCCCATGTAAGGACTCCCTGAAGGCTGCAAAAGGAGTGAGCTGTGGGGAGCAAGTCCTGGCCAGGCTGACCGAGGAAGAGCTCATCCTGGCCCATGGCCATCTTCCAGCACGGAGACCACAGGGTTTGTTACTGTGCCTCCATGCAGTAGGTGTGTGAGTTCTATGGGGAGAAAGCTGATGGAGAGGTGAGAAGGGGATGCCTTTGGGGCAGGCAGTGCTGTGGGGCCAATGGAACCAGGCAAGGCAGATGCAGGAGGAATGCAGGCTGTGCCTTGCACCCCCTCTGGCCCCGTCACTCGCTCCCCTCCCACCGTCCCATGGGGCTCTGCCTGTGCTGAGCATCTGTGCTGGCACTGCCTGGTGAGGGAAGCGGTGGAGATGGAGAGCAGAGCCCTCGGCTGCTGCCACTTCACGGCACCATCTTCGTGATACGCTGTTGCCTTGACAACTGCAAAGGGTCTTTTACTGCCTGTCGGCTGCTGAGACAGAAGGGGAGGGGGGAAGAGTAAAAAAATGAGAGAGGGGAAAAGGAAAAAAAAGAGCATTAACTCCCAGTTCCTCAAAGTCATTTCCACCATGGGATCGGGGTCCTGTGTGCAGCAGAGCCTCGGCTGGGGGGCCCCTGTGCCTCAGCAAGGCCGTGGGCATTGCCTGCCCTGGGCAGGGAGCCTGGGGGCTGCTGGTGGCCCAGTGCTGGTGAACAGTCCCCAGCTGTGGGCTGGCCCTGCTCCCCCCTTGCATTGCCTTCCTGCGACCTTGGCATCCATCAGAGCTGTGATCACCTCGTGGCACGGCGTGGCCTCGGACCAGCGCCTGACATCAGCTGTGCTTGTCAGCTCCATCAATCACTCTGTGAGCAGGGCTCGGCCCCCCTGCATTCCCTTCGTGCTGCCCTTGTTAGTGGGGGTGCAAGCAGCATGACCACATCCCCACCCGGATGAATGGGGATGGGATGCCCCACGATGTGGGCTGCGTGCCCAAGATGTCCAGGAGGAGCAGGAGGAGCAAACCTAGCTCAGCTGGGTCAGAAAGCAGCACTAGGAATGGGCACTTTGCACCTTTTTTATGGGCAAGCTGATGAGTGTGGTCCTCACTTCTGCTGGCAGAGATGGCACCAGCTGAATTACCTTCCCTGGGCTGAAGTGCTCAGCCAAAGCCTCAGCTCTTACAGAAAATACACATCTTTGAGGTCTGGGTTTGCTGCCCAGCTCCTGTGAAGGTGCTGTGGTCAACTCTGAGATCTCAGATGTGGAGAGAGGATGGGCAGGGAACCTACAGGAGGACAGCGGGCTGATGCAGGGTGTGCTCAGATTGTCTAGTTTCAGGCACGCCGGCTGCAATTAGCTGTCCCGTGCTGGGGGGTGAATGGGAAGAAATGCTGCTGGCAGAGCAGAGCAGAGCAGACTCTCTGACCTACTTTGGGCAGCCTGAGCTGAAGGGCACCCCACCAGCCCTCCCTTTGCGGGCTGTCTAGACAAGGAGCGCTGCTGGGGCCGTCTGAGTGCAGTCAGACGAACCCGATCCCGCTGACCTGCCCCAGGGGGGATGCAGACCCAGAGCAGGAGCCTCACAGACAGCTGGCCCTGCCAGCAGCACTGCATCCTGCTGCAGGGCCTGGCGTCGGCTCCCGCTGCTCCATCCCTTCCCCATGGGTGAGCATTGCACACCACATCCACCCGCCTGGTGGCATCAGGTCATGAGTGTAAGGTGCAGGCTGAGGGCTCCTGGCGGATGCCAGGGCTGTGGCAAGGTGTGTGCTGGCGCAGCTGGGCTGCATGGGATGCGCCATCATGACAAGCAGTGGGGCAGAGCCGTGGGTATCGCAGTGCCCTTCCGTGGAGAAATCTCCTGTGGATCAACAACTTTTCCAAAAACGGATTCCTAATCCTAACCAGCAGTCCTGAGAAGTTCTGTGGCCTCCTACGGCCCCTGCTATTGAATCCAGCGATTTCCCAGCCAGATCACATTCTGCAAGTCCTGGCCATGTTTGGAACATGCTGAGGGCATGCCAAGCCATGATGCAGAGGGGCCCCATCCTCCAGGGCCCCACGGGTGCCCAGCTCGGGGCACTGCTGCCAAGGGGCTCCAGTGAGGAAGGGCTGCAGATGCACCGCAGCGTGACAAAGTGCCACGGATCCCGGCGTCTCCCATGGGTGCTGGCAGCTCTCCAGCTGCTCGGCCACCTGTGGCAGCTGCTGCTTTCTTCAGATGCTGCTGCTATTGCTTTTAAATTGATGATGCAATTGGGCCTTATTTAAAGTAACAGCTCTTTCCCTTCCAATACTGCTCCGTGATGGATATTGGCTCTACTTCTCTCCCTCTCTTTCTCTCCCTCTTCATCTGGACTCCGAAGTGCCCAGGGATGCGTGTGGAATGACTTTCTACCCATTGTCAAGCACTTACAGTATCCCATAAATAATCTAATACTTGTTTGGTCTAAATGTAATTAAGATCCTTACTCCATGCTTGGCGACACTGACCGGCCATAGCGCCAGTGATTTATTGTGTTGTATTGTTTAGGGCTTTAATTGCATGCTGTAGTTTGGCATTGCACTGACAGCTTCTCCCAGGAATGATATGTTTACGCTGCAGAGGAGTTTGGGGTGATAACTGTATAAAGCAGTTTAATAACGAAGAGCACACTTCTAATGCGGAAACCTGTTGGAGGTGTTGGTGTAGAAGGCAGATTCAGAGAGCAGAGGAGGAAGCTCCCCAGAGGAAAGCAGCTCCTTTTCATGCGCAGAATATTTGCAAGCTGCTTGTGAGCCGAGTGATTGTTACGGAAAATTATGTGAGCATCGCGTTTTCCTTCAAATAATTTAACTCTGTGGGTCCTGTGGGTATTTAGCACGGGCTCGTTGAGCTGTGCTGGCCACAGGGCCATCGCTCACGTTAAAGCACACAGAGCTGCTGCCGGGGATGGGTTGGGGTAATTGCTGTGAATATTCATGAAGGCAAATTAGGAATTTGGCCCTCGGTGCTGCTGTTGTGGCACGCAGGCAGCGTGGCACAGAGGTCTGCGTGGGGCACGTGGATGTACCAAAGCGACGCTCTGTGGGTCCTCATTGCATGGGCAAAGCCAGGCACAGGGGAAGTCCTCAGCCTCACAGCTTCCCTCTGCTCTGCCTCTCATCCTCAGCCCTCTTCCCTCACCTCTCCCTACCCCAAATGAGGAGATGCCATCCTGTGTCTCCACCGAGATGCTCCATTTCTGTGTAGCACTGCCTGCAGCCAGTCGCTTCCCCAGCCCTACCAGCTAAGCAGGATTAAATTTTGCTTATTCCTCCTCCTCCTGAGCAAGGGCAGGAGAACAGAAGGGGGATCCTTATCTCGTCCTTATCTTCGGTGCAGCTGCTTGTCCCTGCTGGAGGAGGGCTGCCCCCAGCCCCTGACATGCAGACATGTGTCTCTTCTCCTGCCTGACAATGACCTTCCATGTAGGAGCAGGGGACTCCCTGGTGACGCTGGTTTCTCTGTCACTGTTGTCGAGGCCTCCAGGGAAAACCTTCAGAGATGTGATTGCAGCAGATACCAGGGGAAAACCACAGCAACCCCCCCTTCCCCCCCCACTCCTATGCAAACACGAGTGCTAACATCCACCTGCAAAACAGGGTGCATGTGCATGTCTTTTAGCTCCATCCCCCCCCCTCTCCCTGCCAGGGAACTGCCCCCATATTCCAACCAGCCCCAGAGGAACTGGTGGGGTCAGTGGGTTCTCCAGGGCATGGCCGCTCCTCAGTTTGGAGGGCCCTCCCCACATCACCCCCAGGGCTGCCCCAGAGCAGCCTTCTCCAGCTGAGATCAAGGCAGGGCTGAGGGAAAGCCTTTCCCTTCTGCTGTGCTGGCCTTTTATCCCATCAAACTGAGGTTAAGCGGGGTTGTCTGGAACTGGGTTGTTTGGTGGCTGCTGAAGGAGCACCTTGAATTATCACCATAATTGTGCCAGAAATACCAAGCATGCTGTGCAGAGCCTTGCTCTCCACTCAGTCATTCTGGGTAGCATTGTGGCCTCCTTTGTAAGATATATGTGGACTTAATGGTGAGCAGTGCCATGTGAGACACCCAGCCCAGGGGTGTGCTCAGAGCCTGGGGTCAGCCTGCAAACATCTCAGCCAGATCTGATGGTGGGGAGCCTGGGCAGACAGGGGACATCAGAGCCCACCTGCATGAGTCTGAGCATTGCAGCCAGATGCACCTATGGGGAACCTGGTATCTGTGGTGTCCCACTGCCCACTTTGCTGCCTCTTGGTTTCACAGCTCTATCCCCACCTGGGAGCACAGGGCGATGTGCTTGGAGTGGGCAGAGCACAGGCTGTGTGTGTGTGCAAAGACAGCAAGAGGCAGCAACAGCGGTGCTGTGCTGCAGTGGAGATGGGGACGTGGAGATGGGAATGTGGAAATGGGAATGTGGAGATGAAGACGTGGAGGTAGGAATGTGGAGATTGAGACAGGCGTGGGGAGTTGGAGATGTGCAGTTGGAGATGTGGAGATGGGGATGTGGAGATGGAAACATTTCTGGAGGTTGGTGGCCCTGCCTGTGACAGGGGGGATTGGAACTTGATGATCCTTGGTGTCCCTTCCAACCCAAGCCATTCTATGGTTCTATGATTCTGTGATGTGGAGATGGGAATGGAGCTGAGGAGATGGGGATGAGGAGATGGAGATGCAGAGATGGAGATGTAGAGCTGGGGACATGGAGATGGGGACATGGAGATGAAGATGTGGAAATGAGGACGAGGAGATGGGGCTGAGGAGATGGAGATGTGCAGGTGGGGATGCGAAGGTGGGGATGTGGAGATGGGGACGTGGAAATGGGCTCTTGAGGTGATGCTGTGGGGAGAGCTTTGGGCTCGAGACAACAGCATGTATGTGTTCTATAGACATCCATGCACTTGCATACATCTTGCTATTCCCCACATACAGACACACTCACACGTGCTGACTCCCCGTGCACCCACACACTGCAGTCTGTGCTGGGAACACGGCTGAGGGCTCTGCAGCCCTGTGCCCAACCAGCAGCCCTCATCCTCCTGCCCTCACACCTGGCTCCATCTCGCCCCTCTCCCTCCCTGCTGCACACATTAAGGGATTACGCTGTGATCTTTTCAATCTCTCTGTCAATAGATTCCCTTTTTTGCCAGCCGATTTTTCCCAGCTCGAGCTCTTTCACTTCATTAATGTGCCCAGAAGGGAAGAGCAGCTGCCTGCATTGTCTGTCTATGAAAATTTCTTGCGCTGCTGGATTTGTAAAACAACTGATTAAAGACAATGCAATTAATTATTCCTTGATGAAATAGTGGAAATTGTCCTGAAAAATGAAGAAATTTAGCAGCGGAACATTAAATCCCCATCATTATGTCATTTCGACAAAAGGGGGGCAAGGAGGCGAGGTGTAAAAATAAAACCCAGCCGCCGTCTCCGTGCCCCACAGCCGCTGTGGGCTCACGCTGCCTGTCCCCATCCTCACCTGTGCCCTGTGTGTGTGTCACCATCAGAGCTGGAGAATCCCTGCACCGGGAGGAGGGCAGCGCTGAATCACGGCGCGGTGCGGGGGAGCGCAGGGGGTGGGGGGAGAGGATGTGCCTCCTCCGCACTCGCAGCTGGGGACTGTTGGTTTTATTTATTTATTCTATTCCGAGCTTTCTCAAACGTGGGACTGGAGCCTTTCTGAGCCTGGTGTGCGTGGAACGAATCCAGGCCCCACATACCACCTGCCGAAATGTAATTACCAGATGCGTTTAAATGAATAAATCTTCAGGCACCGTTTTCTGTTAGCGCTGTTAAACCCACGGGGAAAGCCTCCGACTCTGCCCCAGGCGCCCGTGCCACCTCCGAGCCCTGGGATCTCCTCTGGGCTGTGAAATTTGGGTCAGATAGGGGCGGATCTGGGCACCTCTCTGAGCATCGCAGTGTGAGGGGTGAAGCTTCACGGGGAGCCCCAGCGGGTGCCGTGCAGAGGTCATGTTGGTGCTGTGGGGTTTGATTTCAGGACAGACTTCATCGCTCTCTGCAGCAGCGTGAAGGAAGGTTGCGGTGAGGGGTAGCAGCGATAGGATGGGATGGGGCGGCTTCAAGTTGCACCAGGGGGCAGTCAGGTTGGGTGTTGGGAGCAGTTTATTCTCTGAAGCAGTGGTGATGCATTGGCACAGCTGCACAGGGAGTGGTGGGGTCAGCATCTGTGGAGGTGTTCCAGAGCTGTGGGGATGTGGCACGGAGGGACGTGGGCAGTGGGCATGGTGGGGGTGGGCTGGATGATCTTAGAGGCCTTTTCCAACCATCGTGATTCTGTGATTCAATGCAAATCCACCCTGGCACAACACTTGAGCTCTGCAGGGCAGCACAGCCCGGATTTGCTGGGAACTCCCAGAGCTCAGCGCGGTCATGAAACAAAAACCCAGCCCTGATTCGTGGTTTGTCACCAGGATCTGTGAGCTTCTGCCATAGCTTCCATCCCTCCGACCTCTCCCTCTTGGCAGGGCTGAAATCTGCTGGTGCAAACCAAAAGGTGTTTGGTCCCCCAGGTGGTCTTCATATCAACCACAGCCAAACTGCATTCATCACCTATTGATCCCACAGTGCAGCCCATGGGCTTTGCCTTCTGGTTCCGATGCTCCCCCTGTGAGCGTTGGCTGCCCTTCCCTAAGAGAGCCACAAGGCGTTGGTGGGAGAAAACCTCTTTTTAGAGGTCTTAGCCAAAAACAAAATATGAAAAGTTTGGCTAATCATCACACCCCTTAATATTTTTCCTAATTGCCATTAAAAACAAAATTAATTGGCAGCAGAAATGTAGGCTGGTGGAGTCTGGGGGTTGAGAACAGCCCATGGAATTTGCTTTGCGCCCATTTTCTGACCATTGCTGCTAATCACATACCATGAAATGAACAGTTTGCAAACGCCCCATGGGCTGAAATTTGTTTGCATAAACTATTCAGCAAACACTCGCAGATAACAAATTCATTTGCAGAAATCAGGACTGGCTTCTCGGTGACGGGCAAATGGGAGGGAAAGAAAAAAGAGAGAGAGGAAAAAAAAAAAAAGCCTTTCCTGAATCCTGCGTGAGCTGCTCCTTCTGCATGGCCATGGGAGGACAACTGTGTGAAGGTGGTTTTGGTGCTGGAGGGGCCGTGTGCTTTATTGCATGGGTCCTAGGGAAGGGGTTGGGATTTTACAGCTGGGTGCACAGAATGGGGAACACTGAATCCATAGGCAGCTCCCTAGGGGTTGGGGGGGTCGGGTTGGGATGGAGACCTTTGCAACAGGAGGCTCTGATTTGTGTTTCTCAATAGGAAGAGAAGCATTGGAGAGTGATGTGTGTGGGGTGCTGGCAGCTGGCTGCCCAGCTGTGCTTCTGCAGGATGGGGACCAGTTCTGGTTGCTGCCTCTGTTCTGGGAGCAGTGCCCACAGGGTGGTCCTGTCCTCCCCTCCCAGGAGAGCTGTGTGGGTTTGGCACTGCATCTGCCCCCAGGTATCCCCCCCTCCTGAAGCTGTGCTGCAGTTTCCACTACTTAAGGAGGAAAAACGCAGCTGGACTGGCAGCTATCCCAAGGCAGATAGATGCAGTACGAAGAAAAGTCAAGTTTCCTATCAGCGCCTTTTCCTTAAAAAAAGATGAAGAAGAAGAAGAAGAAGAAAAGATCTTTTTCCTCTCTGAAGAGGAAAATTTGATTTCAGACACTTTTTTCACATTGTCTATTCCTTTTGATGCTCCTCGCTCACCCTCCGATGCGGGGAGGGGTGTGCTGCTAACCACAGCATCACAGCGCAGGGGGTGCAGCGGGCAGCCCGCCCCACAAATGGGGACCCCATGGAGCCCACAGGTCCTGGTGGCACCTGGGGCAGCTGTGGCAGAGCTCGCATCCCCATTGCTGGGTGGGCCACAGCAACCAAGAGGTGGGGATGGGGCTGAGACCCCCCCCAACAAACCGCCGACCCCGCAGCAGTTTGGGGCTTTCCAGGAAGGAGCTGAGCTCCAGGAATGAAACGCGTTGCAGCGAGATGTGACAAAAAGGAAGAAAATGCCTTCAAACCCTCCTCCTTCATCTCTCCCAGCACTTCACCTTTCCGTCGGCTTCAGTTATTTCACAGCCTCTAGAAAAAGACGAAGAAGAAAAAAAACCCAACAACAACAATAATAATAACAACAACAACAACAACAACAACAAAAAACGGTTAGGAACTTGCTGAATAAATCATATCCGCTCCCTCCCCCAGCCTCCCTCCTTTCTTTTGTGCAAATCAAAGGCTGGGAGCTGCCAGGAGCTGCCAACGGACCCCCCCTGCACTCCTGGCAGCCCCCATCCTCGGGAAGTTGGGTGGGTTGGAGGCAATCAGGCTCTGACAGCGCAGCCGGAGGGACGCGGTGCTGCTGTCGCTCCTGCAGGCGCTCCCCGTGGGCCCGGGAGTTGGGAAGTAAGGTAGCGAACATGTGGGGAAGGCTGATAATCTCCAAAGTGCCTGTGATTAAGTGAAACCAGCAAATTGAGATGCTTAGACAATTAGTAATCTTGGCGTGAAAAAAAAAAAAAAAGGAAAGAAAAGCAAAAAAAAAAAACCACCGCCGCCACCGGAGGAATCAAAGAGGAGCGGAGAGTTCGGGGTTTATTTTTATTGGGTTTTATTTAGCTTATTGCATCCTGCCCTGCCCCCCATCCTCCTGATTTCCTAAGCTCATTGCTCCAGTTGCACTGGAAGTGGAGCTGCTCTGTGCTGTGCAGTGCCTGGGGATCCATGCTGTCCTGGTGCTGCTGCACAACGCCGTGCAGCACAGAGCAGCTGCGCGCCCCCAGCCCTGCATGCACTGCCTGCCCTGCACTGAACCCATCCCCAGCTCTCCCTCTCCCATGTCAGCCACCATCCTTGTGCCCTCACCTGCTGCATGGCGCCGTGGTTGGAGGTTGGGGTGCAGCGGGGCTGTGCTGCTGTGCGGCACGGTGACGCGGGGCAGGCAGCAGCACAACCTGTGGTCAGCTGAAGGGCAGGAGCACCTTGCAGGAGGCAGCTGTGGCTTTGAGCAGCTCTATCAGCCCCGTGTCCTTCAGCTGCCAGGCTGGCACTTTGGCTCTGCTTGCTTTGGGCACTCTGTGATGAGTTCCTCTGTGCCTCTGGAGGAAAGCAGCATCGCTCAGAGGATGCAGCCTATGCGCTGTTAACGTGCAGCTGACTTGGTGTGCAGCAAGCACGAGCTGGGGCAGTGAGTCACGATGGGATCAACCACCCCCTCTCCATCTGGACAAGGACCCTCTGGGCAAATGCAAACCTCCAGGGAGTTCTGTTGGAACATCCTTGCTTTCCTGGGGAGCTTCCAACACCCACACCCACCAAACCCTCCCTGACACCCAAGGGCAGCATCCTTCCCTCCCTATGGACTGGGAGCTGCACTGCTGGGAGCAAGCCAAAGCATTGGGTAGGGATAGGAACCCTGGGTTCACCCCAACCTCTTCACAACAGCATCACCCGAACACAGGTCTCATTGTGCCCACCTGGCAGCAAACCAACCGCAGACCTTGGCACCCTCCTCATCCCCACTCTCCCCTGCTTATCTGACACGGCTTTTGCCCCTGGGCACATTGGCTTTAGATTTCCACCTCTCAAAGGCAGATTCTTTACCTCAAGCAGCCCTTTGTACATCACTTTCTGACCAAATATCATTTAATTCTTTTTTCCTTCATCTCCTGTCTCTTTATTTGTTTAGAGTTTTATCTCTGGGATTCCAATTCCTCCTCGGGAGGTTGTTGCATAAGTAGCCTCCGTACTGATTGCAAGGATTTTAATTTGGTAGCTTTCATCTTAAGCTGTTTCTAAGGCACTTCCTCATTTGTTTAAAATCACCCTGCCTAAAGCTCTTAAACTGTTTTTCTGGCTTGATACTTCCCAAAGGGCTGCGGGACTTAATTAGAGTCCCCTCTCCTTTGTGGTTCAGTGGCAGTTCTCTGGATTAAGTCAAGAGTTGCCACTCCACTCGTGTGCCCCAGACCTCGCTCAGCAGCTTTGACATTGAGACATCTCCGCAGTGATTTGGATCTCCTCCCTCACAGGTAGTTACAGCCACTCGTAGCAGCTCTGCTAATGGCTGCACAGCCTCCTGAAACTTCTGCCCTGAGCGCTGGGAGCAGGGGATGTGGAGCCCAGGTTGGGATGGGATCTTCCAGCCAAGGTGCACGAGGAGCGTGGCAGCCAAGGGCAACCAGCTGAAGATCTCCAGGCAGAAGTCACTGCTGCACAGGGCAAATCACCCTTCTCATCACACTGCTCCCCTTCTTGTACCCATCCCATCTCATCTCATCCATTCATATCCCATCCCATCCCATCCTACCCCTCCCTGGCAGTGTTTGGTGCCTTTCCCTCAGCTGGGAGGGAGCTGGCTAAGCTTCGGCCCAGCTCTGACATCTTCTGCCACAGGGGTGTCTGCCTGAGCCCCACCTCTGGTTTACAGGATGTGATTTATGCTGATTTAATTGGTGTCGGTTTAATTGGTTCATCCAGCTCCCATATGTGCTGGGAGGGGGCCAGGGAGAGCATTAAAGGATCATTGCACATTATGGGCATCTTTCTGCATCTCCTCTCTGCTGCTCCTCATGTACATTTTCAGGAACCAGGACACTCCAGCATCAGATGGGAATATTTTCCAAGGGTCCTGACTACAGGAACCCTGTTGAAATGCAATGAAGTGGATGCTTGAAGCTGTGCCTGCAATGCCCACTGCTCCCCCAGCATCTACCAGGCAGGGACATCCCTGCAGGGCAGGGTCCCCATGTCTTGCAGGAGCTATAATTGCTTGCAGGCTGTAGACCCTGACCTCATCCCTTCCAGCACCACAGCCCCTTTTTTGCCACACAGCTCTGCTTTGTGAAGACAGCACAGGATGGTCTTGGAATAGGGCAGAGGAGAGAGGATGCTCTGCACTGCAGGAGGTGTGTGTGGTAAGGACAGTAGTTCACATGGGGAGGGATGTTATTCACTTGGAGAGCGTGAAGAAGGATGCAGGGATACCAGCAACCCACCTTGTCCTCTGCCCTGCAGATGGCCCTGCCCCAGGCAGCTCTGCAGACAATTTAAGTGTGTAATAGCAGAGCTCAGATTACTCCCGGGTTTTGCTGGAGACTGCCCATGCTTCCCATTGCCACTGCAGGAGAGGAGCCCCAGGGCGATGATCCCAAGGCTCTGCCCACCCCAGGAGGAGGGGATAAGGCACGAGGTCCTCACTTCCTTCCTCTAACCAGACCTGCTGCTTTGGAAATCCACTGTTCCCCCCATGGAAGGGAACCCCAGAGCCCAGGAGCTGCTGGGTGCTGTGTGGGTGCTGGATCCAGGAGGAGCTGGCTGGGGATGCGGCGCTGCTGCCAACTTGGCACGGCTCGGGCGGCAGCCCCAGTCCCAAGCCACCCAAGCTGTTGGGAGTGAGCATAAAACAGACACTGCTGGCCGGTCCCCAAGGGGAAGAGCTGGCTTGGGCAGGAAGCATCATCGCTGACATTTAAGAGCAGGGAAAAAGAGCCCAGTTGGCAGGCGGGGAGAGCAGCACCCGCTCCTCTAGCGCCCTCCTTCCCCCGCAAGGCTGCAGTCCCTTTTCTCATGCCTCACCTCACCACTGGCTCTGTCTCCTGCTGTTGTTTCCCTTCAGCCTCTACAGAACCACCCAAGGCTGCCACCCTCCCATCACTGCTGTTCTAAGTGACTAGAGCAGAACCGCTTGGTCTCAGCTCTCCCCAGCCCTACTCTGGGAGGTGGATGCTGTGCACCAGTACTGGGAGCTACAGCATGAGCATCCCTCCAGTCAACCCACCCTGTAGTGACACCTCCATCCCACCTGGCTGGGAGCTGGGGCAGGCTCTAAGCCTGAGTCAGCAGGAGTTGAGCCCTACTCTACCGACAGTACTGGTCCTGGTGGGGTGACTGAGCCAGAGAAAGAGCAGGGTGAGCAATTGGCCTGCTGTTGGGGTGGGAATGTCTAGGAGCAGCTGGCAGACAGCTCTGCTCCTCTCCAGATGGGTGGGAAGCAGCTGAGGGGGCGCTGATGGGTGGGCAGAGCCAATAGACGGGATTGGGACCCAGCTGCTGCAGGGAGCTGGGGATATCACAGCAAACCCCAGTGCTGCAGAGCTCATCCTGGGCAACCAAATCCTCTTCCATTGCACCCAGACAGGAGCTCAGCGCAGAGCAGGAGGGACAGCAGACTCCTGCTCACCCCGAGCATCCCACCGGCAGCAGGGAAGCATCAGGAGATGTACCTCACTCCCAGAGAACACTGACGTGGAGCCCCTGTGTCCCATCTCAGTCCTTCCTGCACTCCAGCTCTGGGACGGTGGCTGTGCTGCACGGCTCCTGGGCACGCTGCACCCAGAGCTGCTGCCCACATCTCCAGAACCCCCATGGGCTCCATGGGCTGTTGGCACAGTGTGGCACGGGCATCCCTTGCAGCACCCACAGCGTACCTACGAGCACAGATGGTAAACTGGAGTGGCAACAGAAACACGGAGATCATAATTATCTGAACATAATGAAGGGTTTCATTAAATACACTTGGAAAACAACTCAGCAGCCACACAAAGTTAAACTGCTGGTCTCAACTCTCCAAACTATTTAAAATTTATTAGCTTCCCCTGCAGGTCTCAAGCTTTTAAGTACCAGAGAATTCTTGAAAATAAGAATTTTTTTTTTCCTTTCTTTCCCCCCATCTCTTTCCAGTGTTTTTTTCTTTTTTTTTTGGCCTCCTGAAGGTGTCTGAGGACTGCCAGCCCTGCAGACACCCCATCCTAACACCTGTCCCTTGTCCCCTTCCCTCACCTTGCACCGGGGCTGCAAAGCATGGCTGTTTCCAAAGGGATGATCAAATCAGAGGCACCTGCACGTTGATCCCTGCTAAATCCAGGACTCCAGACTGCAGGTGGTTCTTGTTGCAAAGGGATTAGAGGGAGGCTGAATAAACCTGGGTTTGATCGAGAGCTAACTGGCATGAGGTAGTGCCTTTGGCTAGGATGAGGCTCACTGAGCTGTGTCTCTTCATAATGCACTGCTGCAAGATGCTTGGGAAGAGAGATTCCTGGTTCTGAATAGCAGCCACAGCTCTGTGCGTGGGGAGGTGCTGCAGCCCATTGCTCTGTGCAGGGCCACGTTGGGGGGACTCAGGGCTTTGTCCTCCCACCCCATGGCACCTCTGGTAGAGCTGCACGCTGGGCTGGGAGGAAGGGCTGGTGGTGCCAGGGAAGCGCCAGGAGTTGGGCTGCAGCCTCTGCTCCTCCTGTGAGGGGTGGTGGTTGGTTACATGGGTACCTCTGTGGCTTCTCTCCTGCTTTGGTGCAGGGGGAGGTAGAATGCCTAGGGCCAGACTGCTGTGTTAAATCATTCAGAGATGTGGCCCTGGGCTTTGGGCTGGGTGGAGCATCAGAAGTGGGCAGTGGGATTAGGTGGAACTTAATACTTCTTTTCTGTGTTTATGGAAAGCCTCAGGAGCTGCTGGTGACGACCACAGAAGTACTCTGTTCCTCGTGTTTTTTAGAAATAACAGCAAACTGAGGAATGCAGCAGTCAGCCACCCTTCTAATGAACTCCAATGGTGTCATTCCAGGACTACGCTGCTACAGAGAGACCCTGAGCATGTTGGTGCTTTATTCATGGTCACTCTGAGCCCCAAGAAGGGCTGTGAGGAGGTGGGGGGACCACAGAGAGAGTGGGAAGAGTCTGCTCCCAGCCAGTGTGGTCTGGGGGACTAATGGAGGAGGAAGAGGGGCTGAGGGCACTCTGCTGCCTTGGCACGGCTCAGGGCTTTGGCTTTTTTTCAACCCCTGCCTGGGGAGATGCACCAGGAGCCAGGAGGAGAGCAGCACACATGGAGCAGCAGCTGCTCCCCCAGCATGCATCCCCAGGGCACTGCGGCAACAGTGGCGAGAGGCGGGCATCAGCTGCGGATCTCTGGCATCAGAAGGGACTTCTCCTCTGGGAGCCGGCATGGAAGCAGGGCCAGCTCTCAGAGCGCTGAGCTGAGGAGGCCCAGCTGGGGTGAGATGCATGCACTGAGCTTGTGGGTCTCAGCCTGCTGCAGCCCCTCGCACAGGGCAGCTGATGCTTGTAGAGATGGGCAAGGAGAAGTCGTCCTCAGGGACTGGGTCTGCTCAGCATGGCTGTATCGCATTTCCCCCCGTGTTAAAGCATGGGGGGGTGTCTGACCCAAAGTCTGCCATTTCTCTCCTTTTACAAAGGCTGAGTGAGAGAAGCCTTCGTTAAATCAGCACTCTGTGAGGTGGCCTTGACTGCCTTCCCACCCAGAAAGGGTGAAAGGGGCGAGCGAGACATTGAGCAGAGCAGTGCTCAGCCCCCAGCTGCCTGCGGCTGGGCTCGTCACCACCGCCTGGCTAAGCAGAAGGGGCAGCTCCATGCTCACATTACATGCAGCCCCAAGCAGGGCACACAGCTGCAGACCGCAGGCACGGCCACATCCCTGCACCAGCTGCAGCCATGTGTCCCTCGCTGCCCAGCACTGTGGGCACGTGGAGCTGATGCTGAGCCCAAGAGGGATGCGCAGAGCTTGGCCAGGAAGAGTGCCTTTTCTCAAGGCAAAGGGTCTGCAGCAGGTGGCAAGATCTAGGAGCAGCAAAGCTGGCTGCGGCAGACCCATGGGGCGCAGCAGAGCTCAGCAGCTGCACCTCAGTTGGGCTCAGGTGCTGCAGTGGCTGCTTGGTGCCCCTGTGAAGGTGTCCTACCAAAGGAGTGCAGGGGAGCTCAGCCCTACAGCCAAGCCTTCCTCAGGCTTGTGTCTGCCCCAGGGATGCCCCAGTAAGGTGGGGCAGCGGGGCTGCTCCAGATGCAGGTGCAGGGCTCTATGGGGACAAAGAAACCCAGTCTTCCAGGTGCACGCACCTGCATGGGGAAGCAGAGAGGATTTTTCTTTCCAGTGCAGCCAGGCTGATCTCTTTAGTGAGCTGTAGCAAAGGGACAATGGCTTTTCATGCTGCGCTTGATCTCAGGGCCAGCAGCAAACCCCTCCTGGTGGGTCCTTGAGCACCACTCTCACCCTGCAGCGATGCTGGGAACAACACGGGTGGTGCAGAGGGAGGGCAGCATTGGGATGCAATGCATGGAGGTGGTGGGGGCTACAGGACCAAGCATCCCCTGCTGCCTGCACCCCCTACCCCCCCACCCCCCAGTTACACCCAGTTAGTTCCAGTTGGTGCAGTGAGGAGCCATTTCTTCTCAATGCCGCAGGAAAAGGATTTTACTTATTTTTTGTTGTTTTTTTTTCTTCCAACCCCCCCCTCCTTAAGTCTGTGACTAGAACACTGTGGCTTTTAAGTTTATTCCAACTGTTTGATATTTTACATAATCGTATTATTTATGTGACAAGATTAGAAGTGCTCTGCATGCTGACAGGCAACTAGCACACACGCAATTTCTTGCCAATCCCTCGCAAATTTGCATTGTATTCCTGACTTCTTAGAGCCTGTGCAGGCTGTAGTGTGAGGCGGGGTGTGGAGGGGGAAGGTGGAGAGGTGGAGGAGAAATGCTCATCCCGGGGCTGGTGGCTCCCTGGGATCTTCCAGGCTTTGCAGAGCGGATGCCAGCACTGTGCCCATCACGCTGGGGCTAATGGAAATCCCTGGCCAGGTTTCAAACCCGTGGCCTCGGACAGCGAGTGCTAAGCACACAAAGGTGTTTGGTTTAATATCCCGCTGCTCGCCCGTGGGATACTTGATTTATTCTATGCCTGTAAACATTCATTTCACACCTAAACAGGGGCAGGTTCATCACTTCTGCAATCATCATTTATTCATGTCGGGAGGGTTGCAGGAAGCAGAGATAAATGGATTTCCATGAAATTGGTGCTCCGGGCTGCTCAGGAGCCTCCATCCTTCTCAGGAGGGTGGGGATGCTCCCTGCTCTGTTCCCACACCCCGCTGCTCAGCACAGCATCCCCGCAGACCTGGGTGCAGCTGGAGGGCCCCATCCCATCCCATGGGGTCCCTCATTGCCTCTCATCACGAGGCCTTGGCCATACCTGAGCACAGATGTCCTGCTGCAGGCCCTTGCTTCGCTGGCTTTCCCCTAACTGGGGGACAGCTCTGCTCTGTGTGTGAAGATGAGTGTTTGCTTTATGTTAAGGAAAGGATTTGCTGACTATCCTGACTGTGGTGAGTAACACCCGCTCTTTTCTGGAGGAAAATTCTCTGTCTTTTGCACCCCATGCAGGGGGAAGTGGGCTGAGAGGAGTCTCCCAGCCTTTCTGGAGGCCACAAGAAAAGGCTGGGATCTGTCTGTGCCTGGTCGTGCCCACGAGGGCTGGAACAACCCTGCTGCTTTTGGAACATCACACCCCAGTGAGGAGCCCCCATGCTCACCCAGTGCACCCAGGTTTGGAAGCAAACCCCAAACCCCTCGGGGTGGATGCGCCCTTCCCTAAATGCACGGCTGTGCGTTTGGCTGCCTTTGTTATCTGGTTACAAATGGGAAAAAAAAAAAAAAAAAAAAAGAAAGGAAAAAAAAAAGAATGAACTAAGATTAAAGAGCTCTGGCTGTCGCCAAATGTGTGGGCACTTAAAATGTGATGTTTGAGTCGGCTGTGCCCCCAACAGTCAGGCTGATTCAGCACAGAGCAGCCAGGGCGCTGTGGGGCATCGCTGCACCCACTGCATGTGGGTACCCAGGTAGGAGGGCGTCCTGCAGCTCTGCGCCATGGCAGCCATCCTTGCACCCTCCTGCTGTACCACTGGGCACCCCACCTCTTGCTCCTGGCTCTGAGCTCGTCCACTTGGCAGAGCTAATTAGCTCCAACCTTGATTTACTCTGCAGAGATTTGCCTTCTGGATGTGCCCACTTCTCTCTGCTCGGCCCAGAGGGAGCTGAGAGGGCTAACTTAGATTTAGACCTTGGATCTCTGCGTTTCTGAAATTAGGAGAGTTGAATCCACAAGCCTCTCTGGCACCCTGTCCCTGTGATTAATCACTGTCTGAGAGCAAAGCTGGGTTCTTCCTGCCTCCTCACGCGGCACCATCTTTTATGGAAATAAATGCTTTTGCTGTGCCCAGCTCTGCTGATGCCTGGGGCAACTGAGGGAGCCCAACCTGTTCTGCAGCATCACACCCACACCATGAAAACCTTCTGTCTGCAGAGCTCACCTGGTGCTTGGGACAGTCAGGGTGCAAAGAGGTTTGCTTTGCTCGTCCATCCACTGTCCTGACTGTGCCTCAGCCCTGGGCTGTGTGGGGAGCTCAGCTGCACACACAGTGATGCTGTCCCAGGGCTGGGATGTCTGGAAAAGCACTGGGGGAGAGCTGGGATGGTGGTCCTCTTCCACGGAGAACACAGAACAGAATCACAGAATGGTTTGAGTTGGAAGGGATCTTAACACCCACCTAGTTCCAACCCCCCTGCCGCAGACAGCGACACCTCCCACTATGCCAGGTTGTCCAAAGCCCCATCCAACCTGTTGGTTGGGCTTCTTTTGTTTGTTTTGCATCTCTGAGGGTGGGGAGGGAGGGCAGAATGGTGCACATGGCCAGGAGACAGCGGATTTCTGCCCTGGGCCAGGCATTTCCTCTCTGCTTGTTGGTGAAGCGCGGGTAGTGCCATGCATCAAGGACTGCTATGCCATCCATGCTGCAGACACTGAGCCGAGCTCCCCCCTCCCCCTTCCCTTCCCCCTCCTCCATCAGTTTTTATCCTAAAATCAGCCTTTACTGTGAAGGTTGGTGCTCTCATCATGCATCGATGTCCATCTGACAGGGGATGAACTGCCTCGGAAATAAAGAGCACGGAGCAGACAGGGTTAGAGGAAAATAGCTCTAATGTAAAAATAAACGGTGTCCAGCCACCTACTGTGTCCAGCTGAGCTCCCAGTGGGGTCCCACATGCCTGACACACAGCAGCAGCTGCCCTTTCATTAGCAGCCTGCTCGTTTTCTCCCCCTACAGCTGAATTCTGCTTGTAAAAAAAAAATATAAAAAAAAATAGGACGACGCAAAGTGACAGGAAGGAGAAAAAGTCCCTGATTGCAGCCCTTGGAGCTGCCTGGCTGCTCTGGGCTGTTAGGATGTGTCACCCTGGTCCTGATGAAAGCCTTCCCATGCTTCTCCCATGGGTTGGGACCGCTGTGTTTAATCCCTGTTTGGTGGATGAGTTCTGGGTCCAGGGGACACCACGGGTTACAACCCATGTGCAGACACAGACAAGACTGCAAGTGCTCTCAGATATCAAAGCAGCAAGATTGCAGCCTCTGGACATGCGAAGAGCAGACGGAAGCAGACCTTTAAGTCCTTCCATGTACTCTGTGGAGGTGTAGGAACTCGAGTTTCCCCATTGTCTCTCCCTTCCTAACAAACCCTGCAACACAGAGGAGCTTGGCACAATAATCTCGCTTCAGCTCCCCGAAACTAGCCAAGCAGAGGAGAAAAATGATTTAGATGATTTACAGCACTTCGGAAGAGTTGAAAAAAGTGAAGTAAATAATAAATCAAAACCAGCAAAAAGAACAAGAATACATCCATCTTTTATGAGCTCTATTCACTGCTGTATGTACAGTTCAGACATAAAACAAACGCGCCGTGCAAAGTTGCTGCTGCTTCAGAAGTGTCTGTGCCCAGCAGTTTCAGAGCACTTCCAAACTACATAAAAGCAGAGGCAGAGGGAGGCACAGGCGTTGTCTGCTGAGTGCAGGAAACCAGCTCCTGTTCTCTGCCTCCTTATCAGCCTTCTGCATAGCCCAGCGTGGGGATGGTTTCAGCTGGGAGTGGGGCCCACGGTGAAGCCACGATAAAAATGACTTTTTCCAAAAGCATTGCTTGTATTCAGGGTCCTCGCCCCATGGAAAATAGGCAGGGTGTGTGTCAGCTGCAGAGCTGCTCTGCCTCTTATCACAAGGTCTGGTGGCTAATCCCCAAAAGTCCGTCCAGCCCTCCAGCACATCTCCCGTTGGTGCTCCTGGGCAGTGGCTCCCACAGGGCTGGTTCAGTGCTGCCTCACTTGGCTGCACAGCTACAGCATGGGAGGCTGCTGGGAGGGTGGCTGGACCCATATCTGAGCATGGGTCAGCACCCCATAGCAATGGAAGCAGAAATGGGAGGCAGGTTAGTGCAGGAAGAACTTCATGGAAACGTGGGACATCCATGGCTCCAGAAATTCTCCATCAGGAATCTATATCATTTTTTCTCCACCAGTTCTTTTTGTAGACCAAATACAGGCATGAGAAGTATCAGTTTCACCTTCCTTTCCCAGACAGAGACAAAACCCTTCAAAGGCACTGATTCAGGAGACTCCTCTTCAGGAATCAAGTCCAGCAAGGACACAAATAGGCTTTTAGTGCACCTCTTACCACCAACAGAAAATCCCATCTGAATCCCAAAGAATGAACCTTCCACTTTTTTTGCCCCCACAGGACAACAGCCTGATGCACTGTGCTCACGTTTCTGTCTGTGTCTGTGTTTATTTCTAGGTCCATGTCCATATCCATATCTGTGTCCATGTCCATGTCCATGTCTATGTCTAGTCTGTCAGTGTTTATTTCTAGGTCCATGCCCATGTCTTTGTCTGTGTCCATGTCCATGCCATGTCCATATCTGTGTCTGCATCCATGTCTGTGTCCATGTCCATGTCTATGGCTACGCTCACAGCTCAGTGGGGACACAAGGTCCTGCCTTAGTGGGCAGGATGACTCTGCTCACCCCCGGGCAGATTGGAATTCTCTGCCTCCTCCATGGACCCATGACCCTGAGATTTGCAGCAGTTGGCCAACCTTGGGTCAAAAACCAGCACCAATCTCCATTTTTTCCCAGTGTGCCTCTAACTGTCACGGCAGAAAGCAGACAGGTTTGAGGCATTTTGGCTTCCAGTGACTCCTGGTCTCTGTAGCCCCACGATGCAGAGACCAGCTCATCTCACACAGTGACCAGTTTGGTGCAAGAGGCACTGCCAGCCCTCGTGGAAGTGATGGGACCACGTGGGTGAACTATGCTGACATCCTCATCAGCTTTGATAAATTGCAGCAGACGTGTCAGGATCTGAGCCTGGTGGCTGCTCACCCCCATCAGGGATGGGATGACATGACCCAGTTTATCTCGCTTTCGGCAGGAAATTCGTAAGACTGAGGAGGCAGCCTGAGGTTCCTCAGCCAGGATGCCCTGGGCCCCCGCAGCTGTTTGTGGTGAGGTTGGGTCCAGCCCAGCTGAGTCATGAGGCCAATTTCTTGCTCATCCTAACACTGTCTTCCTATCTCTCACATTTCACAGGCATCTGTGGCTTCTCTTTTGCTGGCAGGCTCCTGGCAGGGTCACATCCCACCGGCTGTTGGCTATAAATCTGTCTCCTGGCTGGTGGCAGCTTTTTTTTTTGTGGGATGCTGTGAGCAGCCTGTCCCTTCTGTCCCGATGGCAGTTGGCAGCTCTTGTTCCTCGGGCAGATCCCCTGCCCTCTCCTTGTCACCCAGTGCACACAACTCTGTGCTCCCAGCCAACAGGCACTGCCAGCTGCCTTGGAGCCGGGCTCTGAGCCAGGACGCAGGTAGGCTCCTTGGATAGCAGCTTCCAGCTCCACCTTTCTGCTACTCTGAGCTCCCGGTGGAAAAAAATCAATTTCATAGAGGAATCCACCACCTTTCTGGGCTCTAAATACAGCTCTATCTCTTCAGTTTCCTGCAGGAGTAGGGGTGATTTCAGGAGAGCTCCAATTCATCACCACTAACCTCCAGCAGCCTTTTGATGGAGGGATTTTCTTTTCTTAAAAGCAACAGCCCATGGCAAGACTAATTAAATTCCTAGCCCTATGAAATCACTGCTCTCCCCACTCCCTGCAACCTCCATCAGCTCCACATATCCCATGGTGAAGAAGGAAAGGCCCAGGAGGATCTTCTCCACTCTGCTGGAGGAGGAGCGGAGCTGGGAGCAAAGCCGGGAGCGAGGATGCTCAGAGCACCAGGAGGAGCAGCAGGGGCTGCTGGGCTGCTCAGCCATGGAAGCCGTGGGAGCTGAGACATGTGGGATGGGGCTGCTTTGTCCTCTGGTCACAATGGATTTCAACAGAAAGAGCCTAACTCCTCCTGCAAGTGACCTCTGTGAGGAACCCAGCCTATGCTCCTCCAGAGCCAAGTGACAGATTCCACAGAGCATCCTCACTGCAGGCTCAGGGTCACTGGGTCCCTGAACAGCCTGGTGCTGTGGTGGTCCTCAGGTTGCATCCTGTGATATGCTAGCACGTGTCCCTGCCAGGGGGATGATGCTGAGCCTGTGGGGCTACTCAGCATCCAGTGTGGGAAATCTCAGCACCTTGCATGGGCAACCTCAGCAGCAGCAGGACAGATGGGAATAAAAGGAGGAAAGTGGAGTTTTCTGTCCTTCCTCTGCATCTCCAAAGCAAGCAGTGTGTTTGCCCTTGGGATGCCTGGTACCTGCCTTGTGAGCTCAGTGCCAAGAGCTCTCCGTGCCCTTGCAGTGCTGGGTAGCTGGAAATGGCCTGTCTGAAGCAATCTGCAATGCGTGCCGCTTTTAATTAGAAAGGGCTGCACGCCCACCTGCAAGCCGCTGTAAATCTGGTCTGTGCTGTAAAGAATGTCCTGGATTTAAGTTGTAATTAGAACTTCTATTGACGGCGCAAAGCCTCATTTTTCATGTGAAGCTGCTCATTGCTCCCAGTCAAGAAATCAATCTGGGCCCGTTGAAGAGATGGGGCCGTCAGATTTGCAGGATGGATGGATGGTGGGGAGTACAGACTCGCCGTGGCCTTAACCCCTCTGCTGCCCTGCCAGGGGGTGGGGTGGGATAGGGCAGGAGGGTGAGGGATTCCATGGGACCAAGCAGAAAAGCAGTATAGCTCTGCTGGCTGGGGCAGACGGAGAGTGGCAGCCTGGCTGGAGACAGAGACCAGCTACCGCCATCTAACTGGGAAAGCAAGAGCAGTGAGAAGCTATTCCAGGTGTAACTCACAGCTACAGATGCTTGCAGCTTCCTACCAGCTGAACTCATTGCCAGTGTTTCAGCAGTTTGGGGAATAAAGTGCTGCTGCTCTTGGAGGGCTGCGCCTTCTCTTCTTGGGGATGCTGCTGACACTGTTCCAAGGATGTTCCTTGCCATGGGTCAGAGCTTGGTCCCCTTGACCCCTTGTTGGGCTCTGGAGGAGGTGCAGGTCCTCCTGGGCCTCATGGCATGCTTGGGGCTGAGAGCACTGCTTGCAGCTGGAGTGCTTCTCTTTGCAACAGCAAAAGTTGCCAGGTGACAACTTGAGCTTCCCTGATGCTTGGCCGTGATTGAAGACATTGCTTGTTCCTGCTGGAGGGGTGTTACTGGGTGTTAGAAGTGCGTTTGTCCAACTCTCTATGCCATTGCAGACTGATTAGATTTGTGCACACTTAATTAAAGACCTCTGCCAACCCCCTGCTATAGAGCAGGGATCACGCAGCACAGTCACCTCACAGAGAGCAGTGTGGATCATGAAGTCAGGCAGCGATGTCAGCTTTTCTCTCAGCCAGCATCCACAGATCTACACGTTCCACTCAAGTCTCTCCCTCCTTCGCTGGGACATAAGAAGCAGCAGATCAACCAGGGCTCCTGTGGGTGATGGAGGCATGGAGCAGGGAGCTCAGGAAGGAGATGGGTTTGTGCACACTCCTCCCTGGCAGTGGGATGCTTCTGCAAATAATCCTCTCGGAATTATGGCCGCCTGAGTGCTTTGTGAAGCACAAATGATGCCCTTCTGCATGCAGAGGCCATAGCCCTGACTTCATGGCTGTCTGTGCTGCAGAGCCCATGAGGGTCGTGGTCTCCCTGTGCATGGGGATGTCAGCCCACATCCGCCTGTGTCTGTGTTCCCTGGTGGAGCAATGCAGGCTGGAAGGCTGATCCTCCTCCGTGCCTCCATCCCTGCTGACCTCCCTGGTGGATCACAGGCAGTTCCTTGGTTCTCCGGTGCTGCTGAAATCAGAAATGGAGCCACCAGAGGCTGGTGCAGAGCAGAGTCCTGAGCTCCAGGGACTGCAGGAGAAGGAGATCTCTGCCACCATCTACTGAGAAATCTGAGGCACACATTTGGGTGGCCAGGTGGCATGGAGGGACTGATCTTCCCCACTCTCTGGTACAAAACAGCAATACTTAATCTGAGTAAAGAGCTCAGCAGCTCCCTGTTCCCGAGCAGAGGAAGGACCTCAAGGCCATTGGAGAGCCCACAACATCGATAGTGATAAAGTCTTCACCCTGACCTCACTCTGAGCAGAAAGCCACATGCAGAGCAACCATCAGGTTGGATGTTGGGAAGAATTTCTTCTCCAAAGGAGCGGTGATGCACTGGGAGTGGAGGGGTGACCATCCCTAGAGGTGTCTTAGTGCCCATGGGGATGTGGCACTGAGGGAGGTGAGCAGGGGGCATGGTGGGGTGGGCTGGGGTGGGATTTGGTGACCTGAGAGATCTTTTCCAACCTTCCTGATTCCATGATTCTGTGTATTTTCAGGAGCTTCCCTACTTAGGGACTCCTGAGGACTTCTTCACTGCTTCGTAAATAGAAGATATTGGAAATCTAGAGACAGCTTCCCCCAGCAGAGGGTCAGGAAGCTGCAGAGAAGGTGCTGTGAGCTAATCAGAGCCGACATAAGGCTGCCAAGACCCGAGTTAAGCCTGAGGTGGATTTGGATTCGCACTGGAGATAAAAAGGCAGCTCTTGGTGAGCTGGCCTCTGGAGCTGGTTCAGATTAACCTGGATTTTCAGCATCGCTTCGTGCTATTCCAGTCCACAAATCCAGGCAGCTCTGGCAGTGCACATCGGGACGCACACACAGCTCAGCCGTCCCTTTTCGGTTCTCCGTGCCTCAGAACGGGTCCAGGAGTCGCTGCCACTCTGCCAAACCGCAGCACCGTCCCCTTCCTCCCCTAAGCAATGAGCACAGCTTGCCGTCCCCGCACACTGCTAAGTGGTCCCAGGTGCCCTGAGTGGCACCACTGGGTCGTGCCGCGATTGAGATTCGAGTGAGCCTGTCTCTAATTGGGAGGCTGGCACTAATGGGCTCCCACCCGGCTCCCAGCGGAGCAGAAGGAGAGGATGAGTCATTCTTTCCCCGGTGCCAAGCTGGCTCGGGGCTCCCGCACGCTGCCGTGAATGCATTGGCTCCGCTCGGGCAGGCTGGGAAATCCTGAGTGTGTGGGCTGCGGGTTGAGGGCTGTGTGCGGGGGTTGTGACAGGGGCACGAGATCCGAGGGGTGATGAGGGGGAGGGGAGGGTCGCCTCATCCCAAATATTTCTGCCGGTGTCTGTGGGCACATCGCTCCCTTCTCCCTGCATCCCTGGGTGAGCACCTTTTGTACTCAGCTCTCCCCTTCCCAACAGCCTCCAGATGGCAAACAGACCCCTGTCCAGACGCGTGGGACCTCTTGACCAAGGGCACCGCGTAGGAACGGAGCTGTGCATCCCTGCCAGGGTCTCTCTGCAGCTGAAGTTGCTGGGGGACACCTGCTCCATCCCTGCCCCAGAGCTCCCCCTCCACACCCTGCTGGGGAGACCTGGGGGGAGGAGAGACACCGAAGCCTTTTGGAGAGGGGAAGGTGGGGGCCCGGCTGCTCCCGCGTGCCCTGGGCTGGAGGCAGAGCCGTGGCTGAGTGTGACCGTGCCACGGATCGCTGTGTCCCAGGAGGAGTGCAGCAGGACGGCTCTTGCTGTGACAGCCGACACGCTGCAAAACCACCTTAAAATAGACTCCAGGAGGGCTTCGTCTCAAAGCCTATTATCTGCGCTGAATGCCAGATTAGCGAGCAAAGCCCTCCTTGGGTTTTGAAAATGCTCTGTTAAGGAGGGATAATCATGTCATTGAGGCCCTCCAGGAGCCACCGTGAAGGAGCTGGGGACAGCAGTGACCTCAGCAAAGGCTTTACATAAGGGGGATCAGAGGGGGCAAACCCCTCAGCTCCAAGGCTGCCTGCACCGAGGGTCACCCACTGCTCTGCATGGGGAGCAGCTGCCCCTCAGCTCTGTCTGCAGCCCGTTGCAGCTTGCTGGGGGGGGCATCTCAACCCCCTGCAGCTCTGCGTGGCCCTGGCACTGCTCCTCCCATTGCCATTCAATGAACAATTCCACTAGGGGAAGGTGAAAGCAGCCTGGCTTGCAGTGCTCTCTCTTTCCCCGTCTCTCCTTGGTTTCTCATGGTACATCCAGTGCTCTCATCATATCAGCACATTCCCTTAGTAAGCAGAGTGATGAGTTATGGGCAGGTGGCTTTATTTCAAGGGCAGGAGGTCCCCCCCCAGCCGGATCACATCAGCTGTGAGTAAGTTGGAGGAAAGCTTCCAGAGGGCCTCACTAAACCCGTGACTCACAGCATGCACCTCATCACGGGATATTCCTGGGCTTTTTGGATTAGGTCTCTTTGCCACATCAGGAGTGTGTGCAGGGATTTACAGGATGCTTTACAGGTTGCAAGGAGGAAAAGAAGAAGCTTTTGCTCTTTATGGGGAGGCTTTTATGTTCCGCTGTTTCTTCACCACGTTTTTACTGCTTGCCATCCTAAGCCCCATCAATCCCGAGCTGGCACCAGGGGACCCAAAGGTAGCAGGCGGCAGAAGCAGCAGGATGTGGTGTGGGGTCACAGTGCTGAGGTCTGGGAGGTGGGGAGGGGTCACACTCTGTTTGGGAATGGGGGATTCCCAGCCAGGACTGTGGGCAGCAGGCAGCTGCCTTCACATCCTACCATGTTGCTCCTTCCATCAGATAGCTTGCTCTGCAACCCCGACGCACGTACCCTACGATATTTTGTCACCCTTTATCACTGCTATTTCGTTGCTACCATGGCCTTGTGAATCATTATTGATAGACTCTAATACCAGTGCTGTTCCTTCAGGGGGATGTATTTTAATGAATTTTCTTCTCGCCCAGTCGTACAGCTGCACTCCTATAGGGTTCAGAGAGCAGGGCTGGTGTTGTGAAGCTGAGGACATCCCACATGGTGCAGAGGTGACCGTGCTGAGCTGTCCTGTGCTTTATTACCCAGCACAGCGTGTGATTCCCATGGTTGGTGGCTGCACCGTAGGGACGCGTTTGTCTCCACCACCGTTCATCTGCACGGTGGAAATGGCACAGAGAAGGGCTGCACCCTCCCGGGCTGAATGGGGATCTGCACATCCTGCACTGAGATGCTGCATTGCTTGAAGGATCGTGCTGCAGGGCATGGATCCACGCGAGCAGGAGCACGACCTGCATGGAGCTCCTCGATGGCAGAGGGGAGAGACACAATGCACGCTCCATGGGAGAGCCAAGACAACAGCCCTGTGGAGCTGGAGCCCTCTGGGAAGGCAGCTGGACAGGGCTGAACAGAGCCCGGCTGTGTGCCAGCCAGCAGAGGCACGTGGGAGGTAACCCTGCTGTCTGACAACGGCTGGCTCTGATGAGCTTGATGGTTTTAATAGTGGTTGGCCAATTTGGGCAGTGAGGGCTGCGGAGCTGTGGCACCACTCCTGTGGAGCTGTGCTTCCCCTGGTAATGAACCCCTGAGAGCCATGCCTGTCACAAAGAGAGTACAAAACCAAGGTGACTGCAGAGTGACCAACTCAGCCTGAGCACCGCAGCGCTGGGGATGGTCCATGGCTCCTTGATGGGATTCCGAGGAGCAGCGCTGCGAAGGATCGCTCCGACTCCAAAAGGAAATCAATTCCAGTTTGCCAAGGAGAGGAAAGCAGGCAGCAGCGGTCTTGGCCACAACAGCACTGAGGTGTGGGGCACACGGTGACACAGAGCTGCCCCCAAATTGCCCCTTCCCAAAGGCCATGGTGGGCTCGTGGCTCTGCCCGCCTCGCGTGCGGCGCAGTGAAGATCCCTGCAAAATGCCATGGGGAGAAAAAAAAAAAAAGAAAAAGAAAAAGGCTCAATTATTCTCGTGCATACAGACACAAATTAATTAACTGAGTTTGTCACAGGGGGACATTTCCCATGACCTGCAGAGAGGAGTTTCGGGGAGGAATGGCCGATGATTAATGCTTTTCTGCTCCTGCTGCAGTAGCAGGATCTGGGGAAGAGCTGTTTGAAAGAGGAGAAAGCTTGGTACACCTTCAGCCTCCTGGGAGATGCCGTGTTTTTGGCGATAGTTTTACCTCTGGTTTTCACCAGGATATGCAACATTTCGGATGGCAGCGGGTTGTGCATAACCAATGCTTTCATCCGTGGAGAAACAGCAGAAAGTGTGACCGGAGTGCGGGGAGGTTTCAGAGTCAGAGCAACTCCAGCTTCTGGGCCGGAGCCAAGCAAGGCCAACGCCGGCTCCTGCTCTGCAAATAACCTGTCTGGGAATGAATGAACACGGCGGTGGATGCGGGAGATGACGGCTGGGTTAAGGCCCTCACGCGGTGTGATGCGGTGGTTTGAGGAGTTGAGAAATCAACACGGCTTAATTGATGCTTCACAGACCTGCAGCACTGCGGCGATCCATGGAGAAAGAGGGCTTTTGCTGCTGCTTTTAGAGGAAATATCCGAGCAGCTCACCAGGCGGGAGTCCAGCAGCTCCCGTGCTGCAGGATGAACAAAAGAAGAGCTGTGAATACGCTGTGATAGAAATGAAGTTCATGGCCATGGAAACTGGTATTAAAAGTTTCATATTCAATCACGGTGAGCGGTGTCAGCTGAAAACAAGGATTTCTAGCGGATCCCACGCAGAGGATGCAAATTTTACGTGGTTTTGGGGTTGGTTTGTTTGTTCTTTTTTTTTTTTTTTTTTGCTACAAAATGCAAGATTTAGAAATTGAATGCTCACCTGGAGATAAGCAGCAGCTTTATGAGCATTATGCAGAGCTCAGGGGAGCGAAGGCCAGGGAGAGGTTTTGTGCATGTTGCTTTGATAGAAGTCTGTCTCCTCTCCCCAAATGTGTGCTTTGATTGGCAAAGGTGCTCCTTTGGATGAGCCCTGAAAATGGGCCTGGGGCTCATCTGGCACATTCCCACCTCCAGATCCCAGCATAGGAAAGGTCTGCTGACAGCCTGGGTTCTGCCTGATGGTTGTATGAAGGTCATTCTTAAACTGAGAATATCTAAGAGAAAGGACCAGATTGCACTGGACTGGTCTCAAATAAACAGTGCCACTGAGAAGGGAACGGTGGCGGGTGCCAAAAATATATCTGGGCTTGGTGAAAAGGGAAAACAAGCCTTTGGGAAAAGGGGATTAGAGAAAGCCTTGAGCTCTTGTTCTCTCTTGCTTTCCTGGGGTCATATTCAGTGGGAGATTGCTAGAAAGGGAGCTGTGCCCAACCAACCCATCTGTGCTGGGCAGGGTGCTCCTGAACCAGTGTGATCCTACAGCAGCTCGTGGGACATGGGTGTAGCTGGTGCGGAACCAACGGTGCAGTGCAGGAAGCACACACGGAATAGAGCCAAAACTGGAAGTGACTTCTACATGGGGATGTGGAATCGGGCTCTGATCCATTCTTAACTGTTAAATTACGGAACAGCACCAACGAAGCATGTGTTGTCACCTGCTGACATTTTATTTAACAGATATATGAAAACAAGGATGCCTTCGGTGCTGGAAGCTGCTGTCAGAGTCACTGGGGACTCGGGGATGTATAAAGAGACATACAAGGCAAAACAAACAGCTCAATCTGCTCACAGCCCGCCAGGCTGCGGAGCCCCACTGCACTCAGAGCAGGGCCAGCCCTGGGCCCCCAGGACCTGGTGGGTGTCAGCCCTCTACTCTCCATTTCCAGCCCATAGAGATGAGTAGGAGCCTCCAGAGCAGGTCCCTGCTCATGGGCTGGGGTTTGGAGGTCTTGATGACTCTCCATTGCCCACAGAGGTAACACTTTGCTCTGCTTCTGGCTTGGAAATCTGATGGAAGGAAGGGGATGCATCCACAACTCTGAACCTGGTGTAGGGACAACCCGTGTCTTTGTGTGACCTTCCATCCATGGCTGTCCCTTCCCATCCCACTGGTGCCTCCTGCTCCCACTGAATTCCTCAGTTCCCTCCAAAAGGCTCCCAAAGAAGCTTTGAGTTCCCATCTTGAATCCTAACGTTTTCTATTCAAAATCATTCCCATTTAATACAAAGAACAGGTAGACGAGCATTCCAGCAGAGTGCGAAACAGATGTTGGTTCAGTCCATTTGCTGTACCCCACGGCAATTCTCAATTCCTTTCTCAGTTTGACTGGAGGATCAAGAAATCAAGAGAGAGATCGGACTGCTGGTCCCCTTGGTGCTGAGGTCCCTGCTGCTCTCTTTGCACATGTGCTGCTGTGAATTGGGGCACCGTGCAGAGGTCAGAGGTCATGCCATGCAGCGAGGAACTGCAGCTTATGGGAGGGCAGCACTGGGAGAGTTCATCAGTGTTCAGGAGCATCGCATGGGCTTTGCTGGTGTGACAGTGGAGCACTGCATGACCTTTCCTACAGATTCTCTGCTTAGTCCTAGAAATGAAGGAAGGTGAAGCTCTTCTTAACATCCACTTGTGAGCATCAGGAGATGTTCTTCACAAAAAGCTAAAATCTAGGAATGCTCATTGGCATCCACCTTGGACTGAGCACTTGAGCACCGTTTCCCTGCTTGTGTATTCAGAGTAGCTGTGCTGGAGCCATCCTTGTAAATCAGCGCAGGTACGTGGAGCAGCTGAGCAGAGCTGCTGGGCAGTGGGGCGGGCAGGTGGAAGTTGTCAAACTGCGATGTATGGAAGTGCCATCCAGAGGGGGAATCAGTGGAGTGCTGTGAATCAGCGCCCTGGGATGGGATGCAGAGACATGCGTGCTGCTTACCACGGCCAGAGGACAGCCAGGGAGACCAAGGCTTTGCTTGCAGACTTGGGTTGCTCTGTTTTAGCTCTGAGCGATTGGCCAGGCGTGGGACAGCCCTCACTGCTGCTGGAATAGCTCTTCGGATGGAGCTGAGCCATTTTCCTGCCTGTAGATGAGGTTTTTCCTCTTCTTACTTCCCCAAGTATGCAAATAGCATACATAGTGAAGGAGTCCGTATGTGCTAAGTCTCAAGCTCTCACAGTTCTGGGGGGCAGAGTCTGCAGGTTGTGCTGCACTTGCTGGAGTCACCAGAAGGGAAAAGCCCTCCTGTCACCTCCATCCCACGTCTCTATCCATCTCATCCTCATCCCAGCCCTCGGATCCTCGGGCAGGCAGTCTGTCCAGGCAGTGCATCCCTCGGGGGAGCCCAGCAGTGCTCATTACCGCCGCCGAGCGATTATCACTGCCTGTGCCCCCACTGACATTAGCGCCCGTGTGTCTTCCCAGTCTCCTAAATGAAGCTGTAAAGGGGAATGGATGAGGGATGAGGAGGAGATTGCCTCCAGCCTCTGCTCCCTGCCTCCTCCCCAGCGGGTGTGATGGATGGCGGGAGTGGGGAGCGGAGGCTGAGTCAGCTCCCAGGTGACCTTCGCCGAATCCCTCCCGGCCCACGGTCCCCTCGCTGCTGCACGGGGCTGCTGTGCCCGGGCAGATTGATGGCAGCTCACGCTCAATTTCTCTGATGCACTTTTGCTGAGAGACACTCGTACATCTTCCCTGTGTCGTCTCTCCATATCTGAGGTCAGGCTTTCAACAGGCAAGAAATGTTCCGAAATAAATCACCGCTGTCCCTCGCACGGGCTCTGCCAGATATGGAGGATTGGGGTGAGGAGGAGAGAGAGGCAAAGGGCTGGCATTGGGATGGACAGGCCCCATAGGACTGGGTGAGTCCATGGGGATGAGGAAGCCCATAGAGATGGGCAGACCCTTGGGGTTGGATAAGTCCATAGGGATGGACAAGCCCCTAGCGGGCAGCGAAGCTGGATTAATCCAGGGTGCATAAGGAACCAGTTCCCTCCCTGCATTTCTTGCACTGGTGGCCAGCATCTCTCAGCTGGGCACCCTTTGGCTCTGCACACCTTTGGATGCATCAAGTGAATCAAAGGGCAGGAGGGAGACATCCTTCCCTGCAGCAGGAGGAACAAGTATCCCCAAAATGCGTGGTCTGGAGCAAAGCTCCTGGTGAGTCTCAGGCAGGGTTTGCTCCATGCTCCTCCCCTTTGCATCCCAGCTCTGAATCTGCCCATGTCCCAGAGCTCTGGTTTAGGGAACTCTGATGCTATGCAGTTTTGTTCCCAGTTCCTGGTGCTGGAGCAGTGCTGGAGGGTTTGGGGAGTGATCTGGGGAGATGAGGGAGAGGATGTGACCCTCACAGCCGTGGGTCAGGGACTCTCAGAGCACTTTGCTGCTGCTCTGAGCCCCAGATGCACTGAGGAGGTTGTAGACAGACAAACAGGTCTGGCCCATTTCACCTCATTGCCTTGCTCATGCGTGGGGCTGGGAAGGCAGTCAAGGAGCTTTAAGGAAATGCAAGAAATGTTTTGCTTTCTCTGCACTGCAGCTCTCTTCCAGCTTGATAGTGACTGTGAAATGTGAAAAGAATGAAATGGTCTTTCCTTTGCTCCAGCCCCTTGAGAAAGCCTGAAAACTGTGCAGATGTGGTCAGCTGAGAGCAGCCACTGGGGCTGGGCGTCCCTGACTGCCCTGCTTTAAGTGCCAGTCCATCATCCTGGGAAGTGTGGTGCTAAAAGGAAAAGCTGTCCAGATTTAACGCCCAGATTTTAATTCCAAATGCTCCAAGAGAATGCATCACTGAACTCTTTTGTCAGATGGGGAAACTGAGGCACAGGGTGCACAGGGACCTTACTGAGTGTTTCCTGCTGCTGGGGATGCCATGGCCTGGAGGGATGCTCTATTTCATGATGGACTGACTCTGGCATTTTCCATGGGATCCCACCTTCCTAGGAGCCCAATATGGCCATTCTGCTGTTTGAAAACTCAGCCACTGGACCCAAAGAGAATTGGGCTTATGGAGGAGCCACATTCTGGTCTTTCTGGCAGTGGGCAGCTGAGCTGTGAGCTGAGCTGTGCCAAGGGTTCTGAACTGGAAAATAGAAGTCAGCCTTGAGCTTTGCAAGCTCCATCATTTGTGCAGTAATCTCAAGGCTGGGTTGGGGGGTGTCCCCAGCACTGCTGTCCCAGGCCACGGGGGCTTCTGAAATTGTAGTGTAGAAGTGCTCAGCTAAATGCTTTCTTCATTGCATTTGACAGCTGCCAGGAACTTCACTTCCTGGTATGCATGCAGAAATGGTCAGGGTGGTGCTGAGGGAAATTGTCCCCAGGAGCACAAGTGAATGCCCAAGATCTTTCCTGTAATATTTTGGAAATCAATTTCAGTTCTGGTATCCAAAAAAAAAAAAAAAAAAAAAAAAGTGAATCAGGAGGGGAGCAAGAAGCTGTTGGGGAAGTAAAAGTCCCCAAAGACCTGAGGAGAGGACAGCACAAGACCCACATTTGTGCTTAGAGAAGGAAGAAAGTCTCCTCGGGAGGAGGGGACATCCCTCGGTGCTCTTGCAGATCATCTCAGAACCCGTTCAGAACAATGATGAAGTGCATCCTCAGCCCAGCCATTCTCCCCTTGGCAGGGTGAGCACCAGGCAGCACAGCTTGTCATCACCTCCCCAGGAGAGCACTGCGGGTGACCAGGGCAGGATGGCTGAATGATGCATTGCCCTGAGCTGCTCCTCTGTGAGGAGTCAAGCGGGAGAGACATGGTGAGCTGCTCCCAGGGGGGAGCTGTGAAATTCTCCTCCCGGGGTCTGGGCAGAGCTGCCCAGCAGCAGGAGAAACTTGCATCTGCTGGGCGTTATGTCAGTGGGAGAGGAAGGGCTGCAAGGGAGCTGCTCCAAGTTCTTATCTTTGCTTTGCTGGTGATTGAACATTGTATTTTGCCATCTGTAAGACAGGTAGGAAAAAAAATAAAAATCATCCTCCCTTCTCTCCTGGAGGCTTCGTGAGGATTCATACGTTTCTATCAGAGCAAAAGCATGCAAAGCACTGCGAGGATGAAGCCTGGCTCAGCACAACTCGGCCGGCTCCCCGGGATGCTGCAGTCCCCTCCTGGTGGTACCACGGGGTGAGCAGCCAGCAAGTCAGGGCTGTCTGCTGGGGGCAGCGGGGCTGCTGGCTCTGGGACCCTCGTGTGTGCATCCCTCTGCACGTATCCAGCACCCACCAGGGCTTTGCAGCCTGCGGGCAGCCACCACCCTGCGCTGGGTGCACACAGGACGCGCCCGGCGCCGCTTCACCCCTCTGCCAAGAGCTGAGCGAGCAGAATACTGAGATCCTGAGCATCTCCAAGGAAAGCTCCGGCTCCCTCCCTTCCTCGACAGCAGCTGTGACAAACATGCCACCGTCCCTCCCGCGTCCCCCAGAGCCTGTGCTCTGCCTGCTGAGCCCCATTAGGCAATGCAGGGCTGGAAACACGCTCCGCTCCCCGCCGGCTGCAGGACCCCCCCTGTGCCTGCCGAGGGGACCGTGGCTGCGGATCGCTGCTGCCTGCTTAGCTCTGCGTGCCCGGTCGATGTCCCGCGGTCACCTGCAGAAGAAGGGAGCAGCCACCACGCAGGGCTGCCTGCACGCGGAGCAGAACAGCCTCCTGCCGAGCAAAGTGGGGATGGAAATTAATTGAATGCTGCGGGAGCCCCTCCGTGCTGCCCCAGTTTCCCAGTCCCAGGCTGGCACGAGGCGCCCGGCACCCCGGAGCCCCATCCCAACCTTCCAAATTTCCACCCGTCGGAGGAGGGTTTTGAAGTTGGTTCAGAGAGACGCTGTGTCTCAGACCTTCTCTCAGGGCCTTATTAAAATGCAGACTGCAAATTCAGATACTGTAAACAAGGTCACTGGAGAATGAAGATCAACAGAGTGCAAGCACAAGGAATGCAGAGCATTAATATTCTGATGTGTGAGCCCGTCCTAAATATTTTATCAGGCTAAGCTTTTTTGTATTGAGGCATCCTTCCCCTGCTCTTCCTCCTCCTCTTCTGCCTGCTTCACGTCCTTTTCTCTCGCGTTCACAAAAAACACTTTGTATTTCGGCTGAGCCTTGAAATGTATGCAAACCTCCCGCTCCCCCTCGCCGCCAAAGCCCTCGCCCTATTCCAGGCGGAGGGGGAGAGCTCTCCTAACGGGCTTTCTTTTGTTTCTGTCAACGTCTCACTTAGGCGGAGGGCACGGAGAAGGAGCCGACCGTTCTGACGCTGCCGGCATCTGATCGCAGAAATGGGGGATTCCCTCCCACCTCTGCGGCTCCGCACAGCATCGCCGCGTCCCGCACGTGTGTGTGTGGTGCGCTGGGGAGGGGAAGGAGAGCATCCCTAGGGGTTGGTGGCACCAAAAGGAGCTCCGATTGCTTTCAGAGCAGCCAGCTCAGGGCCATCGGAGTTTGCCCAGAGCTCAGGATGAAAATGATGTGGTCAGCGAGGAGAGGTGAATCCAGCCCAGAGGGTGCAGGCTGTTTCCCAGCCCTGAGATACACAACCGAGTGTGAGGTTGGATTTCTGAGATGTTCCTGTGCACAAACACAAAGGTTACCACACAGCCCTGACAGATGCTGAAATAAATCCGTAACTTTTGGGTTTCTTTCTCCCTTTCCCCTTTGTTTGGAGAATCTTAGACGTGTCAGTGCAATGGCAATGGTGATATCTTCCTCTAAAAGAAGGGCTAGATTGGGAAATCTGGGTCCTGCTTCTGAAATGGGGGACAATCCCGGAGGCCATGCTGTGCTGCCTCGGTCTGGGTGTGCTGGATGCTGGATGCAACCATCCAAACATTGCCCAGAGCTTCAGGGAAATGCTTGCTCCTGCTGCAATCCCGGATCTGAGCACTTACCCCCATGCAGCTGCAGGCAGCACAGCATCCTCCCCGCTGACCACGAACCCCCAGCTTCAGTCTTTTGGGAAATAGCACTCATCCAATTAGCAACGCTCAGCAAGGGGCACAGCCCAGTGCTTCCCAAAGAAGGAACAGAAGAGGGTTGGGGCGAACAGTTAGGGAATAGGCAGTTGAATGGGAATTATTCATGCCAGCTGTATTGCAGGCTCTTGCAAATACCAAACGCGCTCCAGAAAACGAGGGCATTTATGTAATGACATCTCGTTAAAAAAATAATCATAAGAAATTGATTATTAATAACATATTGAGGGAGAATTAAGTTTCTTTTTTCTTTTCTTTTTTTTTTTCTCTCTCACTAGAAGGTTCCAGAAAAGGGACCACTGCTCCTTTTCAACTTCAACTCCGGCATCTAAAGGACTTGAAAGGGAATCATGTGCATCACCCAGAGAAATCTGGCCTGAAATGAACATTTAAATGCATCATGAATTAATGGGTGAGCTTCCTAGTAGGTGAAGCGCTGGAGTCTATACAAATTGACGTTTTTTGATCATAAATAATAGCCTAGATCTGCAACTGCTGTATAATTGTCAGCTCTTGGATCTGCAACCATTTCGCTGCTGTGCAGAGAGGATTTACTTTCTTTCTGCATTTTTATTGCAAAGCTAATGATGTCCTCTGTACAGCGAGGACGGATCCAAGCTGGAGCCAGCATTGGGCCTCTCATGCACTGCTGGAGGGTTTTGCTTTTCCTCCTCACTGCTGAGCATTGGGGGCAGCAGAGGAGAGCCCCCGAATGAGGCTGTGACACAGGGAGGAAATGAAGGAGGGAGATCTGTCTGCATGACACGTGTTATCTCACCAGAACAAGCTGCAGCTGAGCAGAGATGGCATCCTGCTTCTGCCTTGTCTTGGGTGCTGGTCCTCAGCCCTGTCCCGGTGGACAGGATCAGCCCATGGAGTTGCTCAGCCCATAGGGATGCTCACCCCACGGAGATGCTCAACCCAGGGAAGCGCTCATGCAATGGAGATGCTCTGCCCACGGAGTTGCTCAGCCCATAGGGATGCTCAGCCCATAGGGATGCTCAGCCCATGGCTGCTGGGAGAACTGGAGTGGCTGTGCCCTGGGCTGCAGGGTTGTATGGTGCCTCTCCACGCTCAGGAGGCTTTCTGGCACAAGGATAAAGGATGGAGGGGGATATATTCTTTAGATCCTCATGTCCCCTGAGGTCCCTAACACCTGGAGACCTCATGAAAAGCACGGCTGCTCCAACAGCGTGGACAGAAATGTAGGTGAGGCCATCACTCTTCAACACACGTTGGCTTGCACCTTGCCTGGAGCCCAAGACTTTGCACCAAAGCAGAGGAAAAGCAAACCATGGGATGCTGGCTGCTGTGTCCCCAATCCCTCAGGCTGCTTCAGGCCGGTGTGGCTGCAGTTGAGGCTCTTGGCACACCAACAGATGGGGAACACCCTGACGTGTTCCCACTGCTTCTTGGCACCACATGCTGGAAAGGCCATCGCACGGCTCCTTGCTGCACTCCGATCTGCGGGGCGCAGATCAGCCGGGAGACCCAGGGGAATGGAGACATTTATACAGTGCATTGACTGCCCCGTGCTTTCTTCTCTTTTGAAATATAGCAGCTTATTGATTTATATTTAAAAGGGATGAATGCAGCATATATCAGTATATTAGACACACTCCACACAAACAGAAAGGGCACCCCTGCCTTCCCGCTCCAGCGATCCATCACCAGCACAGCTCTCCTGGGGCAACACGGGGAGAGGGCACTTCTCCTCTGTGTGGCTTCCTGAGAGAGTTCCCCAGCATGGGTTGAGGTGGTGGGGCACCTCCAGACTCTGAGCATTGCTGTACCATCACCCTCTGCAAGCAGTTCCCCCTTGAACACCGGAGCTGTCATGGTGTGGGGAAGCGGAGGCTCACGAGAGGTGCTCAGCACAGGGGGCTGCTGGGGGTGGGCTGCAGAGCTCAGCCCCAAGAACAATGTCTGTGCTCCAGCCTTTGGCTGCGTAGGGCTTTGCAAAGCTTTTGGCATTAAGAGGAGAGAGAGGTTCTCCCTCCCTCCCCAGCCAGCCACAATGGGGGGACAGGAGCTTGCCAGAGGGCAGCTCCCATCTCCTAGGGCTGGCATCAAAGCAAGCAAAGCCCAGAGCTCCCTGAGTGCCAGAGGCAAAGGGAACTTCCTTACCCCCCTGGCAGTGCACGAACACAACCTGCCAGCACTGCACGCAACAATCCTCCCCCTTCCCTTGGTGGCACAGCAGGAGCAGCTCCGTTCCTCTCGCTGTCAGCCAGCCCAGGGCATGAAGAGGGGGGCTGCAGAGCCCCTCCTCACCCAGAGAGAGAGATCTCGGGCACTGAGTGAAACCTGCAGCATTCCTCCTGACTTATGAGTGTTTCTGTTGGCTCTTGCTCGCTCTGGGTTTCCATTAGCAGCATGAGTGGACTAGTCCATCCATCACATTTGCCAGCCAGAGAAATGACAGCGGGGCCATACGAATCTACGCTGGCACATTAGCATTGGGGATAGATAAGGGCAGTGCTGATCTGCTGGGAGGGCAGCGGGGTGCAGCAGGCAGAGGAGGTGTCAGAGTGCCGTGCTCACGGAGTGAGCTGGACCTGAGTCAAAGCCAGGCTGCTGTCCTCATACAGGGCAGTGTGTCTTTGATATAATGCCCCCCCGAGATATGATATACACCTGTGATTATCCTGACTTGCAATCCCACGTCCCTGCACTGCCCTGCGCTGGCTCCATGAGCTGCAGTGTTATTTATCTAGCAATAAATGGCCTTCTGTCTGCAGAACGAGGGCTTCAGCTGGGGAAGTAATGGGCAGCTCCAGCTCAGCTGGAGATGTGCCCGGAGGTGAAATCTGATTGGGAAGGCTCTGTCCTGCTGCTGGAGCGAGACAGCCCTTGAGCTGCTTGCCATGGCGGGGCAGGGAGCTGCCAGCAGGCAGCATCGCATGTGGGTGCTCACTGTGGCTTCTTCCCATAGCCAAGAAGAGCAGGTCCATGCGCAGGCAGCTTAGAAGGATCCATCCCCTCATTGCTTCTCCTAATGCCCACACTCCTGCCCCAATCTGTGCATCCTGATTATGCCTGCTCCTCTTCTGCTCTGGGGAGACAGGTCCTGCCCATCCTATTACATCTCACAAAGGGAACTTTGCACTAAGTCTGCAGAGATGTCCTGCTAGCATGCTGGCTGTGGGAGCATCCTCCTCATCCAAGGAGCTCACTTCTGGGAATGAAAGGGTTAATAAACAATACAGTTAGGCAAGCGGCAAAGGGAGGCATAATGTGATCCATGTGAAAGCGGAGCAGCACACGGAAGGAAGGGATGCAAAGACCCTCATTGCCAGGGATAGAGAGTGCCAGCCCTGCCAGCAAGCGCTGCAGAGCCTGGGTGCCCTCGGGGGACAGCAGAGGCAGCCTTCCAGCACAGACAGCTGAAATCTGGCTCTCAGCTGCGTGGCATCAGTGATAGCCCAGCCTGTGCAGGGGGAATATCAACAGCAACCCCTTTTTGGAACGTGCTTTGGGATCCGTCTGTGGCAGGATGCTGCAGGGAAAGCAGGCACAGAAATATCATCGTTAGCATCGTTATAATTATCATCAGAACTCCCCTGCAGCTGGCGGTGGCTGCACAGCGAAACCATCCAGAGCTGCTCTGGTGGCATCTTCCTCCACCCGCCCCAACTCCCCACGGCTTCGAGTAGGCAGAAATTGTCCCCCCCAGAACAGCTCTCTTTTCTGAACGTTGATTTCTCTTTAGTTAATTAAACGCTTTCAGTTCGAGTTGATGCTTTCCGTGCAAAAAGGCAATCAGCTCTTATTTATTTATTTATTGAGAGGGGGATAAAATTACATTTATTCTGTATCTCAGAGGGAAAAAGAGGTCCGTGTTTTAAGCAGGTCCACAACCAGAGGAGAATCACCTGTTTCCATCCCCCTCTATGCTGTGCTATGGGAGGAGAGGCAGCATTGGCCCCAGATCCTCATTCACAGTCACTTCTGCTGACACTATCAGCATTAGGGGCACCAAGGTGATAATTACCTCCCGTGGCATGGAGAGGGTTAATTACCCTGTGGTTGTTCAGCGCTGTGAATAGGTAAGACGCCGTCTAAGCGCAGAGCATTATGATTAATAATATCCAGCCTGCTAAAGCAAAGTGCTTAGAAGGATTCCGAAAGGATTATTCATTTATATGAATACAGAGGATATCTACAGTTACATTAAATGGGATAAAAATCTGCAGGGGACCTAAGCCCTCACGCTTCAGGACATAAAGCAGCCATTAGCTGCCTGGGCTGGGAAGGAAGCTCTCTCCAAACACTTTAGCATAGTGTCACAGCGCTCAGCAGGCGACCTTCGTCTTCCTCGGGAGCATCTCCCCAGCCTGGCCATGCAGAGCTGGAACTGAGCCTGGGCTGCCTGGCAGCTCACAATGTCTCGAGTGGCTTCAGTGCTCTATTTTCTGGCTCCTGTGCTCACGCTCATGCCTGTAGAGCAGGGCTGGCTGCCCAGGCAGCAATGGGTCTCTGGATGGGATTTTGAAGGCATCTGCAAGCTGTTGTGCTCAGGTTTGCAAAGGCATAGCTGCACACTTTGCAGGTGACTGCTGGCTTGGTGCTCATCTTGCTGGGGCATTGGCTGAGCAGAGCTCTCAAGCAAATCGTGGGACATATCTTCTGCCCCCTGGGCACATCTTCCACCCACATCTTGGATCAGACCTCAGCTCTGGCTGCAGGACTGCCAGGATATCAGCCAGAAACTGAGATGGAAAGAGCTGTAGATTGAGGAGATCTTCAACCACTCAAGCGACTCTGTTGGAAGATACTAGCTAGATGGAAGCAGAACAGAACAGAATAGAGTAGAACAGAATAGAACCTAATGATTGGAAAGACCACTGAGGTCATCACATCCAACCTCCAACCTCCAGCTCATGCCATCATCTGCTCACTCCTGGCCATGTCACTCAGTGTGACATCCATCCTTTCCTTGGACACCTCCAGGGATGGTGATGCTTTCAGAAGATGTGCCTTGCTCAGGAGCATTCAGTGCTTCTTCACTCCTCTTTCTTTTTGCTGGAGATGAAACCTGCTGAAGGTGCAAATGGCAGAAGAATGCCATAATTGCTCTTTTTGTGGTGGTTTTGGTCTCGGTGGTAAGAAAATATTCCAGACATGATCTTGGAGCGTGCTGAGGAGTTAAGAATTGCAAGAAATTAAACTCAGGAAATGCAGAAAAAATCATAATGCAGGAAATTAAAAGGCAGTAAATTCAAAACTGAGACAAGTTTTCATATAGCATGCGGTTAATCTGTGGAACTTATTGCCACAAGATATTAAAAGATGTTGGATGTGCCTACAAACACTGTCAGCAGTTACTATTAGAACTTTCACCCCCTTTCTGCGCTGCACAGGCTGACCAGTCTTGCTCTTGTGGTTAGCAAAGAGCTTCTTCAGGAGGAGTGAGAGGGCAGCGCTGACTGACCGTGTGAAGAATTAATGAAACACCATATCCAGTACCTCCACCTCCAGATGTGGTGCCCCGTGTCCCTGCTGGGATCCGGGAGATGTGCTCTGTGCATGGCCTCTGCCCACTTGCCTGGAGGAGCACTGTGGATCTGGAGGCTCCTGGACAAGGGTGGGTTGATCAGCAGCAGCTCTTTGGCTGGATGGACTGGAGAAAGTCCTCTGAGCTCACCGTGTTCAGCCCAGCACTGTTGTCTTTGATCTCCAGCAGTTTCATGAGGAGCTGTTCTCGTGCAGAAGCCCACAGCGGTGTCCTGGGATGTCCTGTTTTTTTATCTCCAGACCCCTTTAAATCACTCTACATCCCTCGTTACCAGCTTTGGGTCATGGTGCTTGGGATGGCCCTCAAGAGCTGGGTGAACTACGAGCCCTTCTGCTGCAGCCAGGTGCAATGAGTTGCCCACCCCCTGGTGCCACCAACAAACTGCCCCAGCTGTGCCTTCCCTCTTTTGCAGGTGAAGGGACCATCAGTGGCTCAGTGTCCTGGGCTGGGTGCCTCAAGTCCATAGGGATCCCATAGGAATCTCACAGCATGCCCACCCTTTCCTTCACACCAGGCTCATCACAACAACGGAGGCTTCTTCCTTTGCTGAGAAAGAGCCAAAAGCAATTTGTGTCATCTCATAATGCGTGTTCTAATACGTTACATTGGATCCAATTAGGTAATGGCAGCCCCAGCAACGGAGGAGGGGGTTGTCAGGATTCATCCTGGTTTGGGCAACGCTGTCGGCATTGATCCTAATGAACGCCAGGCAGAGGGGTGTCCCCTGAGCCGTGCTTTGTGATACTGGAGCAGCTCAGGACTGGTTAATGTGCACTTAACACAAAGTGCTACCTGAGAAAAATGCTCAGCTAGAGGGAGCCGACATGGTGCAGTGTAATTTATGCCTTTAGAATAGGATCCTCCATGGGCATTACAACAGCACGCTCAGAAAGGACTCAGCTGCACGCTGGAGAAGAAAGGGAGGCTTAAAGTGAAGATTTAAAGACACGGATGGAACATCTACAAAGAAGGGGAACACACGCCCTCCAGCTGTGGAGGAAGGCAGAAGGGAGGTTGAGATAAAAGAGGAGCTTTGATCTTCCTCAATCCATCGAGCTTCGATCAGCCGTGTCCTGCTGTGCTGGGACTGGCCGAGGGCTGGCGTGCGACCGCCTCGATGAAAGCTCCTCGTTCCCAACCCATCCCACCCCCAGCTCCCTCTGCTCCTCCAGGTGCTGCCATGCCCCGGACCCCCCGCAGGACCCTGCTCTTCAGCCCTTCGCACCGCTGTGCTGGGGCTTCGCTGCAGGATCTCTGTACAAGGGTAAAAGCAGCAGTTTTCCGGTGCCAGAAGCTCAGGCTGGGCTAGCTGGGCTCTCTCATTGCTGGTTTGCAGCAATTTGAATCCACTTGTATATCCGTGATGTGTTGCTGCAGTATCCGCAGAAGTTGAAGAACACAGGAAAGGCAAAATGTACCCTGAGACCCAGGGTGTCTGCACAAGGACTGAGGAAATGCTGCCTTGAGCACTGTGGCCCAACATAATAGAAATGCATTTTGGGCCCATATTCCTGCACTGCCTGCCTACGATGAACTTAGGGCAAAATTGTATTGCTGGCATTGCAAGGAGGAGAGCCAGAGCTCCCATCATCCCAGCGTGCTGACCCAAGGTGCTCACAGCAGCCCCAGCTCCCTGTAAGGCTGCAAGGGCTCCAAGGAAGCTGCTGGGAAGTGTCAAGGCCAACAGAGAACCCAACAATTCAGACATCAGAAGCATCAGCAGAAGCGACATTGATTGAAGGTGTTTTGCTATGGCTTTGCAATGTTTCCCTTGACTTCTGGTGATGCAGTGCCTGTCCAGCCCTGTGATGCAGATAGCACCAACCCCACAACTGCTCTTCAGTGCCTGCTGCTACAGTGCACGAATGCACGAAACACACACAATTCTGGGAGGGTCTTGCACCCATGGGCACACCTTGCCTTGATCAAGACAAGATCCTGCGATGTCCTTCTAGCTGTATTTCACATTTATTGCACACGAGGAATCACAGACCGGCTTGGGTTAGAAGGGATCTCAAGGATCATCAAGTTCCAACCCTCCAGGGTTCCAAACCCCAGGCAGGGTTGCCAACCACAAGATCAGGCACTAGATCAGATTGCTCACAGCCCCATCCAACCTGGCCTTGAACTCCTCCGTGGGCAGGACGACGAGGGACAACCTGCCTGCCCCCCAGGTTCAGCACCCTTTGCTGGGTCCCCCCGCTGCCCCATCCTCCCCCCCTGGCACACAGCAGCCGCTCACTGCCGGAGTAACTCGTCCGTGCTTCACAATCCTCTTTGCAATTTCATTCATTTCAAAGCTCCCTGTTACCAGTTCCAGCCCTTAATCTCCCACTCCATAAATCAATCAGTGAGGGAGCTGGCGAGCAGAGGCAATCAGCTCCTCTCACCCTGGCGGCTCATGCCAAGGGCTGAGGGCTGCGGGGTTCCTTTGCCCCCTGCCCCAGTGTGCAAGCCAAGAATCGACGGCAGGGCATTGTTTAGATTTGTGCCAAGGTGTTTTTGACGAGGTTGGTGGACTCCCAGCTGGGAAGGGCAATTATCCCTGCTAATAAAGCAGGGCTGCTGGCACGGAGGGGATGCTCCCGACGTGAAGCAGCACAGAGCCCAGCAGCAGGCAGGTGAGCGGGGCAGAAATCGCACGCCGCCTCTTGGCTCCGCGCCCTGCGTGCCTCACGTGCTGATGCAGCGAGCAGCCATTTATCCACAGAAATTAGGAGTGGGAAGGCTGTTCGGCTGGAGAGAGGACAAATTCGTTTCTTTCTTTTTTTTTTTTTTTTTTTTTTGCCTTGGAATTCCAGGGTCTGCATTTTTTGGAGGCGGTTTTTTTCCTCCACCGGGAGTGGAGATGAATGAATTTTGCTTCCTGCAAGTTTTCTGTGGTGGAAACACAAGTTTGTCAGCTCTGTTTTGTAAAATTATGGTGATTTTGCCTAATCTTTTTTATCTTTTGGGGAGGAAAAAACATGTGAAAAGACTCAAAATGGCCAGTTTTGACAGGTTCAAGACGAAATGTTTTGATTTTTTGGCTCTGAAATGTTCTTCAGTTTCAAAACTCTCCTTCGTTTAATTTTGAAAAATCCAGAAGCTTGATTGAAGCAAAGTATTCTGGGTCTGTCAGATGAAATGTTGACTCCAAACTCTTTAAAAATCAATTTGACAATAAGTTGGAAAACCTCAATCTCTCTTCCAAGCTTGGATAGCATTAAAGGAAGCAAACAAATAAATGCACAGTTTGCAAATGAGCTGAAAGGAATCTCATTTCTGTGCTTTTAGAACTAGTTCATCTTTAAGGCATTTAAAAAAAAAAAAAATTAAAAATAATAGTAATTAAAGGTGGGGAAGGGGCAAACCTTTCAAATCCAAGGAACT